>NC_041388.1:409934520-410001786 GCF_002162155.2 Triticum dicoccoides | reverse complement strand
TCGATGATGGCGCCGACCCCCGCCCCGTCCATGGACGCGCCCACCACCCCCGCCGGCGCCGCCGGCACCGTCCACCCCGCCGCCGCGTGGGCCGCCACCGCCGCCCTGGCCGCCGCCGCCGTCTTCTACTGAGAGATCCGCAGATCGGCCGCGATTTAATTTATCCGAGGGGCCCCGCCCCCTCTCCTTTTGTGGTGGTGTTCTTCGAGCTGTTCATCTTCCTTTCTCTTTCTTTTGTTGCTTTGATGATGATTACATTCGGCATTCGATTCGGTTATTACATGTAGTAGTATGTGTGCGTTGGGCGTGGATGGACAGATCTGATTGTTTGGTCGTTGATGGTGGTGTTTGATCCGTATCCATTATTCCATTGTACAATCCCCCGGTTAATTCATACCCTCTCACCATATGTATCATTATTCTTTTACTTTCACTGTGCCCTTCCTGCATCTTCGTTACTAGTACCATACTCAGCTCGTAGCATGAGTTTTTAGCTCTTGCTCCGGCAGATCGGATCTTGAGGAGCGTACGTAGTATAGTACACGTATTGGTATAGTAGTGGTATACGTAGGTAGGTCGCGGAAGAACGCTCGTGCTGGTTCGTACGTGCATCACGCGGCCGGAAGCGGAACGGATCTGAGGCGGGGCGGGGCGCCCTGCTCCAGATCTGGCCTGGTCACCTTTAAAAAACCGCTGGCGGTACTGTAGCGGTGCTCCACGCGTATGGTGGTATCTCGAGGAATTCTTTGTTGCTTTCTCATCGCTTTGTGAGCGGAGCGGAGGCGAGTGAGTGAGAGTGGGGTGGAGGCCAGCTCGGGGACAGCCGTGGAGTACGCCGCGGGGTCGGTGGAGGCGAGGTGTCCCTCGGCTCGGCCTCGAGGGGGTAGAGGCCTAGGGCTGGGCTGGCAGGCAGCACATGCCCGCGTGCCGGAGCCAATGCTCTGGGCGCGCGCACTGGGTGGCCCGTCTCGTGCGTGGTCGCGGCCGCGTGGGCGCGAGCAGACCGCGGTACGGGCCGCGCGACGGCGCGTCGTCCACAGCGGGGGAGCAGGGCGCGTGCGTACGGCGCCCAGGGCGGCCGTGCAGCGCCTTGGCTGGTAGATCGGCTGTCTCGCAAGGAGTTCTCCGTCGCAGGAGAGGTAGATGGATTCGCGGTGCGCGTCGCGTTGCCACTCCGTGATGATTGCGACGGCGACGCCGGCCGGAAAGGCAGATTCGGAGGAACGGACCGCACACGCCGTAGGATGATCGTCGTTCGTAGGGCCCGTGACTTTGGCTCCTCCTCAAAATGCTCTATTTTCGCGATGCCGTTTTAGGCGCTTTTTTTAGCTCGCTAGCCATTGACAAATCGAGCGATCATGGGCGTCGCGGGGATTGATTCTTCTCCCCTAAGGGAAAAATGCCGTCGTAGCCTCGCAGGTTCTCGCCAGGCACGGCGTATCTCAGTGGGCGTCCGCCTAAACCTGAACGCCACCCGGCCGTCCATCCATCCATGGGCGGGTGGCGTCGCACTTGCAACTTTGGAGCTGGAAAGCAAACGAACCTCTTTTCCTTTCCGTGTGGTGGTGTGGGGGGCGAAGGAAAGCTCGCGGAGTTGGCTTTTCTGCAAAGCTCGCGGGTTCGCCGAAGATAGCTGGGGTTTACGCGGCGTGTAGGCCTCTCTCTCTGGCCCTGCCTGCGCCTGTGCCACACCCACACGCCTGGGTAGGCCTGTCGTTCGGCTGTCGTCCCGATACGTACGTCGTCGTGCTGTGCCATGCCATCCAGACCCTAAAATTGTCACGATTCATTCTGAAGAATCACGCGTTTCAAATGGCCGAGGAATTCAAAGAGTCCCGGTGTATGGGGCAAAAGGCACAAATTTGACCTTTCGGCGAAACTACTTTACAAACTAAACTGTTTTTAAAAGTATTTCACCCAATTGACCACTAATATGCAGTGCCTGACAGCAAGGCACTGCACTCTACTATGCAGCGCCTAACACTCAGGCACGGTCCTGTCAGATGCCTGGCATGTGGTCTTCCAGGGCATCGTGAACGTGGTTGTCCATCGCGCCGGCCAACGGGGGAAGGCTTCACCGTGGTCGCCTTCGTCCTTGCTCGCCTACGGCTTCACCGTGTCTTTCGAGGGACCTGCCGGACTGCCAGGCTCCTCGCCACTTCAGCAGCTCGACTCATGGATCTTCACATTCGCATCGACGCACCTGGGCCTCGGTTGTTGCCCCTCCGGCTGCGGCGAATCCCAGCGAGTCTGCTGTTGCTGATTTGGGATTGCTCGAGCCTCTCCTTGCTACTCAGATGGAAGCGTTGCGCTCTGAGATGCAGGCCTTGACCGTCTCATGTTTGGAGGAGGTGGTCCGACCCCTTCATGACATGATGACTGCTTTGGAGGGGTGAACGACTCTACTCCGGGGATACTTGGAGCGAATGGAGGTTCTTGTTGGCCAGCTGGGCTACTCGCCAGCCTCGCCACAGTCGTGTGAGATGCATGCTGCAGGTTCTGTTGGGAATGTTGCTGGTGCTGAGGATTTCATCGAGAGTGATGTGGCTAGTTGCTTGTCTAGGTCCTAGCTTCTGTTGCGCACCTTAGGGATGTGACTCCTGTTCTAGTCTCGTCTCTGCCCATAGAGGAGCAAGCTGAGGCCGGTGGGACTGTGGTATGCGTGGATGCTACTCTTTGCAGGCTCCCGGCTGTGCCTCTTATGTCCCCGTTGCTCGAGCTCCAGGTTGGTTCTGCGGATGGGAAGGAAGCGTGCCTGTATGTATGTTTCTCCCCTCGTGCCGCTCTCTATACGTCGCCACTACCTGTCATGCCAAGTGACTCTGAGAGTGAGGTCGTCGTCGAGGGCGTGACTCCGGTGCTACAATGTATGCCTGAGTTGCAGGTGTTAAGTGTGGAACCATCTTCGCCCATATCGATGGTGCTCTCGAAGGTGGGCTCGCTTGGGGCGATGACGGTTGCCTCGACGCCCTCTCCGCCTCCGTTGGAGCCTAGTCAACCGGAGTATGCATATGTGGAGGGTGATGGTTCAGTCACTACTAACACTGATACAAACATGGGTGATGCTAGTGATGTCGGGAAATTAATAAGGCGGCATACTTACGCTCCTAATTATTGTCAGTTGAGTGAAGATAATGGAGTGGACAAAGTTTTAGTCAGTATTTGTACGCAAGAAGCTGCATGTATGTTTGATCAAGGTGTGCAGGAATTTGGTTGTTTCTTCCGGTTGTCACGTACAAAACATGGTCCAGCTATAGATGCACAAGAGATATTTTTTATTGGGACTAATCAAAGAATCCTAACCTACTACTATTTCTCACAGTCAAGACCGCCGGAGCAACAAGCGTATGTCAACAGATTTAAATGGTGGCAGTTGCTTTCCTTGAGAGATATAGGTTGGGGCCACCAAATAAATTGTGTTTAGTTATTTTAGGTATTTATTTTGTAATGATTACCTGCTAAAATAAAGCATGTGATCAGTTTTACTTTCCTTGGTTATTTTGATCGAGAGTTAGAGATAGAAAGAAAGTTTGTTCTGTCAACTTCTTAGACAAGTTTGAGTTCGCAGGTATGCTAGTATATATAGTCATAGTACAATCAATGTAAAAGGGGTAGGTTATTTTTTATGAAATAGACACGATGTGTTTTTCAAGGTAGACACCCGTATCAAGTTTTGGAGGAACCTTTAGAAAACCTCTGTGTTGCGATTTCTCTTTGTGAAAATTGTTTTGCGTGTGAGTACCTTCGTCAAGATTGGTTTTCTTGTGCTAGGCCGCAAGGTTCAAACCCTCTACTTCGTGTACATCGCGTGCGCGGGCGAGAGGTTGCTACTGTTGGTGGTGGAGTGTCGTGAAAGGTCGGGCCGCAACAACAGATCAGATCTCGTCATCGAGGTTCGGTTTACATCAAGTGGTATTCAGAGCAAAGGTTATTCACGATACAATATTTTTCTTTGAGTTATTATTGAACTTGTTCATCATGAGGAAAGATTGTAGCTCGCAAATGATGATGTCGGTGGCGAAGGATCCATTGCGTTCCTTGCCGTGGTGCCAATGCTTTACGCGTGTGCGTGTAGGGCCGACAAGCTGTGCAACTTTAATGAATTGCTATTCTAGGATGAATTTAGTGAGTCGGACTATGGTTGATGCTTTGAACCTGTCGTTGATTGAACATCCAGAACCGTATGAGCTTTGGTGGAAGGATAAGTTTGTCAAGATTATGCATCGCGTCGAGGTGCGGTTTACTTTATGCGGATATGGTGATCTGGTTATGTGTGATGTGCTTCCTATGCACATGCATACATGTTCTATACTGTTAGGAAAACCATGGACAGATAAAAGACAGTTAACATATCATTCAGTTGGAGAATTTTCTTTTGTTCATGGAGGACAATACGTACCAGTTGACACGTACACTTTTGATCAGTATAAGGTGGACCGTCAGAAGCGGGATATTGCTCATGCTGCATCAGAAGTAAAGAAGAAGAAAGTTGAAGCTCCTGAAAAAAATTCGGTCATTGCTCAGTCTGCTATTGTTGAAGAGATTGACTTGAAACCGAGGACGGTTTCGTTTCAAGGAGGAGAGGATGATACAAACATGGGTGATGCTAGTGATGTCGGGAAATTAATAAGGCGGCATACTTACGCTCCTAATTATTGTCAGTTGAGTGAAGATAATGGAGTGGACAAAGTTTTGGTCAGTATTTGTATGCAAGAAGCTGCATGTATGTTTGATCAAGGTATGCAGGAATTTGGTTGTTTCTTCTGGTTGTCACGTACAAAACATGGTCCAGCTATAGATGCACAAGAGATATTTTTTATTGGGACTAATCAAAGAATCCTAACCTACTACTATTTCTCACAGTCAAGACCGCCGAAGCAACAAGCGTATGTCAACAGATTTAAATGATGGCAGTTGTTTTCCTTGAGAGATATAGATTGGGGGCCACCAAATAAATTGTGTTTAGTTATTTTAGGTATTTATTTTGTAATGATTACCTGCTAAAATAAAGCACGTGATCAGTTTTACTTTCCTTAGTTATTTTGATCGAGAGTTAGAGATAGAAAGAAAGTTTGTTCGGTCAACTTCTTAGGCAAGTTTAAGTTCGCAGGTATACTAGTATATATAATCATAGTACGATCAATGTAAAAGGGGCAGGTTATTTTTTTATGAAATAGACACGATGTGTTTTTCAGGGTAGACACCCGTATTAAGTTTTGGAGGGACCTTTAAAAAACCTCTGTGTTGCGATTTCTCTTTGTGGAAATTGTTTTGCGCGTGAGTACCTTCGTCAAGATTGGTTTTCTCGTGCTAGGCCGCAAGGTTCAAACCCTTTACTTCGTGTACATCGCGTGCGCGGGCGAGAGGTTGCTACTGCTGGTGGTGGAGTGTCGTGAAAGGTCAGGCCGCAACAACAGATCAGATCTCGTCATCGAGGTTCGGTCTACATCAAACACGCGATCACTTGAACCCTTTAGAGGTGTGGTCCCTATGGCTGATAAAATTGTTGTGGCCGGACTGTTGGTGCCTAATCCTGGTGTCCTTTTAGCCACCAAGATTTGTGAATCGACTCTGAAAATTCTGGAAAGACGATTGGATGCCTCTTAGAAGAAAAAGCTTTGAGGGAGAAGCACAGAAAGGGTGGCGCTAACTCTAGATCTGGCATCCTCAAAGAGAAATCTTGCAGGAGCAAAAGCAAAAAGGATAGTGCTAGAGGGGAGGCGCGAATGGTTCCATGATGGATGGCTCTCGGCTTTCTGAGTTGCATATGTGTGCTCGGTCATGGGTGTGGTTTTCGTTGATGTGTTTTTATCGAGTTGCATTGTGTCCATTGGTTTTCTTTTGTAGTACAGAGACCCATATGTTGCGGGTTGCAGTAGTAGTGTGTTCGGTGCTTCGGTCCTGTGACTCCATGATTTGGGAGTAGTCCACATGTGGATGGGGTCGTGCTTTTGAGCATGGTTGTGATGGTTTTCGTTCGGTTTTTCATAAATTAACTGGACAACTCTCTTCTTTTTAATTAATGGATGAGGCAAAACTTTTGCCTTCGTTTCAGAAAAAAAACGTGTGCAGCGTCCGATAGCTAAGCGCTGCACTACACTATGCAGCGCCTAGCTGTAAGGAGTTGCATCGTAAAGTGCAACGCCTTGCTGTCAGGCGCTGCACAAAAGGGTCAACGAGTGATATATTTTCAAAAACAATTTAGTTTGTGAAATACTTTTACTCTGAGGTTAAATTTAGGGCTCATTAGCTAGCATGGCTCGCCATTCAAGACAGGATCTGGACGAATGTCCGCTTAGCTAGGCGAGGCTGACCGAACAACGGCCCATGCACGCTTTGTAGGAGGGACCCCGAGACTGTTGAGCACCTTTTCTTCCAGTGCAGATATACGTTGTGAGTCTGGGCTCTCTTGAAGGATTGGCTCCAACTTGTTCATGTTGATACCTTGGCCTGGTCGGCGTTCGGAAGCATCAGAGAATGGTGGGTCGGCTTGGCATCCATCCAGAACAGCCATAGAGGAGTGATGCCTTTCATCATCATGCTTGTCAGTAAATCCATTTGGGATGAGCGGAACACACATGTCTTTCTGGGACGCTCCTCTCTGACGTTTACCATCCTCTACTTGATCAAGAACGAGGCCAGGCTTTGGGCCCTAGCGGGTGCGGAAAAACTGGGCAACCTCATGATGGGAGAGTAACGGCTTGTAATTTGTTCGGCCTTGGGCCGACGACCTAAAACTTTGTTCTATCGTTTTAATTAATGAATGAGGCAAATTTTTTGTCTCCCTTTCAAAAAAAGGCTTCTTTGATTTAAAGGAATTTTATAGGATTTTCTAAAAAATTGAAATCCTTAGGATTTTTCTCTATGTTGGTCCTTTGATTCATAGAATTAGACTAGCACATATGCCCGTGCGTTGCAACGGGGAAAATTGATGTTTTGCACAAGCATAATGTCCCACAACATCAGATTCACTATGAAAAACATGTTGCAACGCAGCATCGCCCTTATACAAAATGAACATACAAAATACGTTGCAATTTAGTCGTGTTCATATTTTCTTTGTGGGGCATACTCCTCCCACTAATTCCATTTAAATACAATCCTTTTTAATGGCATTTAAGTATAATCCTTTCATTAATTACCATGAAGTTCTCATCCGTTTTAGTCGGGAATCAAATCCTTCCTTTTTCTAATTTAGTAGCCCCAACACACTAAAGCCTATAGATCCTTCTTTTTAATTATCCTACATTTTTACCTTAAATCCTTCATGTAAAATTTATTAAGACCACCATCTTTCTAATACTTATTCCACCGATTTACCCATAATTCTTTCTTTAATTAGCCACGTTTGTTTAAATATTATATTTAAGCCCACAATCCTTCCTTTATTAGCTCATTCGCTTAATTAGCTCTCCTTAAATATGAGCTTTGAACCTCACCCTTCCCCATCTAAAGGAACGAAGGGTGATTTGTGCAAACCCCGGGCTCTCCACCTCGCCGTTGCCGAATCGGCGGCTCCCTCGCCCTTCGTCGGACGCTCCAGCGGCGGGAGGACAGGGGAAGCCCGATTTGCAACGTGTACATAGTGTAGGTGTGCCTAGGGAGTCAGCCGGTGGCGTCGTGGAGGCGGCGGCGCGACTGGATCAACTTTTTGCAGGTGTTGGTCTCCCCTTCGACGGTGAAGTTTCGGTGGAGCTCCGCGGTGGAACAACTCCTTTCTTCGTGTTCGCTGCTCGGTGAAGCGGCCATGCACGGTTCCCCCGTGCCGGATATCGAGGGATGGCGATTCCGACGGTTGAAGATCTGGAGAAGGAAGGCGATGTTGAGCGGTGCGACGACGACGGCGGCCATGGGTGTGAGTCCTCAGGGACCGTTGATCGGAGACTTCCCGTTTCGTCCGGGGGCTGCTTCGATCCAAGGCGTCAGCGAGCAGCGACGAATGGCACGTCACCGGCTCGTCCACGACGCCGGCGTAGTCGGGTTGCAGAGGGGCTTGGTTATAATTTTCTTTTATGTATGGACCTTTCTGTAATTTGGCCGTTTTAATATCAACTCCTTTTCTCGCAAAAAAAATAAACATGATGACTGCCACCCGTATATTTAGAGTGAGTTGTGATTAGTAAATATGAAAGGTGCATAAGTCTTTGGTTGTTACATCTAAGAGATAGACAGGATATCTTGTGTTCAACTCCCACAATGTTGATTTATTTTGACCCAATTATTCTTCGCGGTCTCTCTATGAAAGCCCATAAAAGGCCCATCAACATACAAGTACCTGGCCCAGATCGCTTAATGTGTGTAAACCAAAAGAAAAGGACTAAACCAAACCAAGAATACCTATTCCCTTTAATAGTTCCGGTGGAGCTTCGCGGTGGAACAACTCCTTTCTTCGTGCTCGCTGCTCGGTGGAGCGGCCATGCACGGTTCCCCCGTGCCGGAGATCGAGGGATGGCGATTCCGACGGTTGAAGATCTGGAGAAGGAAGGCGATGTTGAGCGGTGCGACGACGACGGCGGCCATGGGTGTGGGTCCTCAGGGACCGTTGATTGGAGACTTCCCGTTTCGCCCGGGGGCTGCTTTGATCCAAGGCGTCAGCGAGCAGCGGCGAACGGCACGTCACCGGCTCGTCCACGACGCCGGCGTAGTCGCGTTGCAAAGGGGCTTGGTTGTAATTTTCTTTTATGTATGAACCTTTCTGTAATTTGGCCGTTTTAATATCAACTCCTTTTCTCGCAAAAAAATAAACATGATGACTGCCACCCGTATATTTAGAGTGAGTTGGGATTAGTAAATATGAAAGGTGCATAAGTCTTTGGTTGTTACATCTAAGAGATAGACAGGATGTCTTGTGTTCAACTCCCACAATATTAATTTATTTTGACCCAATTATTTTTCGCGGTCTTTCTATGAAAGCCCATAAAAAGCCCATCAACATACAAGTACCTGGCCTAGATCGCTTAGTGTGTGTAAACCAAACGAAAAGGACTAAACCAAACTAAGAATACCTATTCCCTTTAATAGTAGGTATAAATATAGATTTCATAGAATTTTTTTCATGGAATCTTTTGTACTATATTTTATAGTAAATCTGACATCCACTCCGACCTCTTTTTATATTTTTTTTGTTTTTTATGGCATCAAAACTTATTGCTAATCTCATATTTTTTTCTATTTCTATGATTTCAAGTGGGCATGCCACTCCAACTCTATATTTTTTTTCTATTTCTACGATTTTAAAATTCTACGAATCCAAGAGGCCCTTATCAATTTGGCCGTGTATGCCGTGTTGCTCGGGCCCGCTTTGCTGGTCGGCGGAAGTCTCTCCTCTCTGGCTGGTCCTCCTGCCCGTCACGTGCGCTCCATATGGTGCGATGTGATGAAGGGCGCAAGGGGCCATTAAATCAAAGGTCCGTGGTACTACGTTCTTAAAACGCTTTGATTAGCTTGACTGATTGTGCTTTCCCACGGTGCTCAGCTGAAGCGTTAGGGTACATGGTGAGTGAGAGAGTTCACTGTTTCATTTGTCAGGCGGAGAGATGCCAATCTTTCAGGCTCAATTATTGTCACTGTTGTTGAGAAGAGACGAAGCTACACGCTGTTTATTGCACATGAGTGGGGATTATTGAGCCATCTCATATGCGCCGTTTTTTATCCTTTGCTTTTGGCGATTTTTGGGAGGTTTCGTCTTTTCAGTTTTAGCCTTTTGGCGGTGGCGCGTCTTCTTCTGAATCCGGTGTTCGGCTGGGCGGTTTTGAGTGAGTCATATAGCACTAATGCTGTGCGCTAATCCTAGGGCGGCCGAGTGCGTGATGATCTATGCCTCAAGTTGTCATCGATTACCTTAGGCTTAAAGACGTCTTATAATTTGAGACGGAGGTGGTAGCTTGTAGCCGCACGGTGTCAAACGCAAGTCGCATTTTTGTGTACTTGGGTGTACCACGCGTATGTTCTACATGTGGCACACTTTTTTTTGCACACATGTAGCACGCATATGTGGATTTTCTGGTGCTACCCTTTTGAGATACAGAAGTGTGATTCACATTTTTTTTAAATGCAAGTGTGTGTGTGGCTCTGCCATAAAAAAAGGTAAGTACGGAGTATTTTCCTTTTTCTAGGCAAGGTCAGTCTTACCGATGTCTAAGCTGGTGGGCTTGAAGCCGGCTTGCGATATTCAAGCCCTCCTCTCAGATAATTGGGGCTTTGAAAATATATTAAGCCCATTTGCTTCTTGACTAGCAAATATTTCAAATATTCTGTTCTCAGTTTTTAAATATTCAAGCCATTGAGAAAAGACAGGCACACTGCTCATTTGCCTAAAAAAAGGCACCCTACTCATACTTTCACGTCATTTGACAGTTTTCCCTTCTTGTTCTGCATCATTTCAAACCTGAAGAAGAGTAGGCTACACTAGAGATGGAGTAATTTCATAGAAATGTTGAAGGGGGTTCCTGATCCTTACAAACACCGACGAAGATTGTCGCGTGATAAAGAAAGCTTTGTGCGACAACAATAAAAGGACCGCGACAAAGGTTTTGACACTAAAAACTGATCCTAAATTCAAGTCCACGAGAACTCGAATTCAGTGGTAAGACTGTGCATCGGCTCATCATGCACTCAAGAGAGTTCTGCTCATTTTTTTTGGAATGAAGACGCTAGACGCGTCCGGCTTTAAATTAATAAATCCACCAGGTATTCTGTTCTGCTCATTCTTAAGAGAGCTTCCTATTTGCGGATTGATGTTTAGGACAAGTAATTTTTTTTTTTTTTTGCAGAGGTAGGGCAAGTAATTCTATAGCTGCCTGCTCTGTCTTTGTGCGGTATAATTCGATGTCAACGTTTTCTTAGCTTTTGCTGATTGCCAGATTTGTATAACCATCAAGATGAAAGCAGGACAGTAGCTTTTCAACCACCAACAGATGCATGATCCGGCCGACCATTTTTATTTACCATGTTCCTGCCCCTCGGCCTTCTTGCTCCTATGAAAGCAAGTGGACGGCTCACATTGCTCTCACCTTGACAAAACGCATCCTCTTAGCCGATTTTATTACTCATCGTGACACATCACCCAACACTCTGGAAGGATGAAGAATATGTACTCCTGCTTTTCTAGAAAAGGAACTAAGCTACACACAAAAGGCTAGGTTAAGCGGAGGTGGAGTTTCTGAGCCCGAGCTCATTTGAGCTCGGGTGAACAGTAAAATTACAAAAAATGAAAACAAATTCAAAAATACAAACATTGACAAAAGTTTTAAGTTCTCACAAAATTTCATCTTGAAATCACATTTTTGGAAATCATGGCAAAAAAAATTGATGCTCCAAAAATGTTTATTTTTGAAAGAATTTTGGAATGCTGATTTTGTTTTTTTGCCACAACTTCCAAAAATGCCTGTTCAACATGAAATTTTGCAAGCACGTAAAACTTTTATCAATGTTTGCACAAACAAAAAAAAATCATTTTGTTTGAATTTTACTATTCATCCTGAGCTCAAATGAGCTCGGGAGCAGCTGAACAGAAGATGACTTTCGAGGTTTCTTTGCATCAGAGGAAGAAAATTTAGTTGCCCACATCACACAATGAATGCTCAGGCATCACGACGACACTCCAGCGGCACACACAGGCCGCACCACAAACCAACGAACACGTCACGTACATGGTGAAGAGTGGCGCGCCAGAAAACGTAGCAGAAAACACAGCGAACTTATTACCCGTACACACGAATCAAACTGCAGCGTCTCTGCCCTGACCATACCCACCAACGTCGACGACGGTCTTCAACAGAACAGCGCGAGCGGGACCAGAGCCCCGGCGGCGGCGGCGACAACGATGGCGCTCATCGCCGGCACGAGGGATGCCCCGGCGGCGCCGGCGGGGATCGTGCCTCCCGTCGTGGAGCCCCCCGCGACCGTGACGGTGACGGCGAGCTTCATGCCGCCGGCGCAGTGGCCGGCGACGTCGCAGATGAAGTAGTGCACGCCGGGTGTGGTGAGCGTGATGGTGGTGGCGCCGCTGTCGTCGTTGCTCAGCGAGTTGCCGCCCGAGCAGGCGTCGTAGCCGCTCTTGTTCACCTCCGTCACCGTGTGCGCCTTGCTCGTGTAGTTGAACACTGCGCAGGAACGGTCAGTTCGCCAACATGTACGCGTACGTACACGTGCTATTACATAAAATAATACTCCTACGTGTGATGATCAGTGGCTAGCTACTTGTAGCGAGCTACTATCTTAGTATCTCACCTAGCGTGTCGCCGACCGCGAACGTCTTGTCGGACGTCCAGGTCGTGTAGTCGAGGCCGGTCTGCCAGCCGTGCCCGTCGCCGACGTCGAACGTCGTGGCCGCGGCCGCCGCGGCGCAGCTGGCGACCAGCAGCGCGACGAGAGCGGCAGAGAAGGACGCCATGCTCGGCTGATGAAATCCCTGATAAAGTGGATAACTGCTGTCGTTCTACGCTCGACAGCAGGTCGGAGCTAGGGTCTATTTATACACAGTCGTCGCAGATTTTTCAGTTGAGAACCGAACTTGTGCCAAATCTCCCCTTTTCTGGACCGGCGTGGGCGCGGGGTGTGAATGGAATGGGACTGGAATGGCTTTGGTTCCACTCAAGGCTTCCAGTGATCCAATCAGAGGGGAGGCGAAGCTTCGCCTACAGCGCTAGACTATCTGGCCGGAACCTCTGCCCCTGTTGTGTGCCGCGCGCTGGCAACCGCGCTACGCATATGTGGGAACGCCTTTGCGTGATCCGATTCGGGGCATCCGTGTCATCTAGGAGCTAGTAGTACTCACGAATCAACACGTCGAGGGCACTCCAACCGTAAAAGGAGCAGCTGGTGATATGATTGACTGATGAATGATGATAGTGGGGCCGATGGTAAAATAACTCGATCGTGGTTATGCCAAAATAATCGACCTGCCCACTCCACCCCGGCGCGTCTATAGCTCGCCCGCGGCGAGGCCGAGCGTCCTACGCGACGCGCTACTGGGGCCGTTAGTTGCTATATCAACTTTAGTTTGTGAACGCCGATAACTTCCACACGTGTGACATATAGTAACATTGTTCATATGTTTTTTTATAAAGACCTTCTTTGTTAATTAGCTACAATTGTAGCATATGAGACAATGAGGGGGATGACAGCCATCGGGGCTGCATCCATCCATACATTAGGAGTGAATCTAGCTAGTCTAGCTAATTTGTGGGCTACTTTATTGTTCTCTCTAAAACAATGCTCAAAAATAATATGACTGAAATCTAAGGACATCAAATAACAATCATCAAATATCGCGCTGGCCATTGAAGAAGAGTAGCCCTCTCTGAGTGCTGAGATTACCTCCACATTATCTGAATTAACTTCAACTTTGCTACATCCAGTTGTGCGAGCGAGATTTAGGCCAAATCTGATTGCCAATGCTTCTGCTGTGAAGGCATCATAACAAATTTCAAGTTTTTCATTCGCGGCAGCTATGAACTTGTCGTTGTGGTTTCTAATGACAGCACCTACTGAACCTTCAAGTAAGTCATGATCAAAACTCGCATCTACATTTAACTTGACATATCCAGTCCTTGGTTTCATCCAGCCTCCCACATGAACTTTTGGCCTTGAGGAGTTCGCTGCAATGAAGTTCTCTGCCAAGGATCGTATAGCAAGGTTGATCTGGGGAGCCGTTTGTGGATCACCTCTGTGTGTAACTTTTCTCCTTTCCCACCACAAAAACCAACAACATGTAGCCATAGTTTCTTGCAGTTTCGGCAATCCTAGCACATGGATATGATCGTTCGGTAGACTAAGAAGAAATTCCAATACAACCTCCCCACATGTGTTCATCTCTAATCCCTTCTGTATCACATCCATCACTCCAAGGAGTTTGCATACCTGAACCGCAACTGGACATTCAAATAGAAGATGGCAGATACTCTCCGGCCCTTGGTTACATACTGGACAATGTGGCTTGATCTTGATATGTCTATCAACCAGTATTGCACGACATGGAATAGCACTAAGAAGTGCTCTCCAGACAAATTTTTTAACCTTTGTTGGGCAGCTCAAACTCCACACCGAATCCCATCTAGGTGTTGGTGAGGATGAACATGGCGTACCCTGCGAATTGTGGCTAAACTTTGACTCCCAGACGGCATGATATGCTGATTTTATGGTGAACACACTTGTTTTAGTAGAACTCCAAGCTAAAAAGTATGTCATTTCATATACTGGTAGTGGGATTTCAAGAATTCTCTGAGCATCAACACTGCAAAACGTTTAGTTTACCAGCTTCGAATCCCAGTCACCTGACACTGGACCAATAAGCTCTGACACTCGAGAGAGGAGATGATTCCCTCTACTAGAGATAACCTTCCTGGATGGTGATTGTGAGATCTAACATCGTTCACACGTTTTTTACACTAAAATTGCCATTCAAAAAGAAAAAAAAATCTAAAATAACTGAAACTTGTCATCCAAACAGAAACTTGTCATACTTCACAACTAAAGTTGCCATCCTCTTGTAACTAAAATTGCCATCAAAAAACATGTGGGCGAAATTGCTTCATGCCACACGTGTGGCCGTTATCATTTGGGTAGTTTGTTCGTCCTTTTCTATTATGGTAAAACAAAATTAAATGTAGATATTTTAAAATTTCAACTTTTAATGATTGCATGACTTTTCAAATATGTTGATAGCATTAAGAAAAACTTCATAACATCTACAAAGCATTCACGTGTTTCGAAGAAGTTTTTGTCACGTTAAAAAATGTTTTCACAATTTAAAAAATATTCATATAATTTAGAAAAAAAATTACGCACTTCAGAAAATGTTCCTAAAATTTTATAAAAATGTTATACAATGTAAAATTATGCTTTTGTAGGTTTAACACAATGTATCATACCATTAAAAAATGTACATGGCATTTAAAAAATCTTAGATGTTCGATAAAATGATGTGACATTTAAAAAAATATTCAATGTAAAAAATGTTTTGTTCCATTTAAAAAACCGTGACATTTAAAAAGTGTTCGTGCATTTAAAATATGTTCACAACATGTAAAAAATAAATATATTTCAAAAAATGTTCATGTTATATAAAAAATGTTTTATACTATTGAAAAAATGTTCAATGTGTAGTTGAAAAAGTTTGAAGCACATTTTTGAAAAATGTTCAACATATATGAAAAAATGTTACGGGTGTATACGAAAATGTAAAACATGTATTGAAAGAGGTTGACATGTATCTAAAAGAAGAAAAAGAAAAACCCCAAAGAAAATTGGTAAAAAAAACACATGAAAAAAAAGTAAAAAAGTAAAAAAAAATTGATAAAGAGACACAGAAAACCAAGAACCAAAAACCGCAACAAACCACATAGAAACATAAAAAAGCACATGAATACCGGCCATAGAAGATTCCCTAAAAACCGCTCTCCTATGATCCGTATTGGGCCAGTCCATCTGGCTCTCACCTTGTACGAGACAGAGTATCGTCTCGTAGTAGGCAATATATAGCTCATGCGACTCAACCCCACATGGAGCATAGTTAGGAGTTCTGTCATGCCAATAGCCCTTGGGCTATAATTTGGATTGCTACATGATGTTTGGGCTTGGCCCAACTATAACTAGGTGGAGCAGCACCTATAAGACAATTGACCAAAGCATAGAAGAGGCAACGACGAATGAGATCCACTGATTTCTTTTCCCTCTCGTGTATCTCTCTGATCATAACCCATTTTTGTTGTTACCCAAATCTCTCTCCGAAACCTGCATGAATGTATCAAATAGTTATTGATTTGTGGTGTGTTATTCTCGGGGCATCACGGTTAGTATTTAGAGCTTGCTTGATCCGGGGCGCTGCTCAAAATCTCTTGATCGTACTGGTAACATCTACCGCGGCGGTTGTTGATCAAGAGGAAGTCCTCGAACTGCATCTTACCAGTGGCCATCCATGAGTCAATCTATCATATGACGGAAGAGGTGATTCATATGGTCTTCGATCCTTATGGCAGTGGGAAGGGTGTGTTTATGATGGTGCTCGAGAAGATAGACCATGTGTTGGCTTTGTCACATTTTCATCGCCTCACGAGGCCACACGAGCTTAGGAAGCTCTTCACGGTCAGAAGATGTATGACGAGTGTTCTCAGATTAACATCAAGCACTCAACACCATGCCATATCTGAACACCACATCCATCTAACAAGTTGGCCTATTCCTTGGACCCTTGTTTACCACCTGCTCCACCTCACCCTCCAGATCACCCTCAGGAATTGGGTCTGTGGTTACACACATGATGCGTGTTTGTCATACACCATATGCGGCCCATCTTAGTTTCGAACATCAGAAGCGTGGAAAGATGCAAAGAGATATTTATATGTTTGAGCGACTATTGGGTTTAGCTACAAGTTCCATGATTATTGAGGAAATTTCTTTGATGAAGAATGAGTTGTTACAAGTACTTTTTATGCAAAGCTTAGTGATCATGAGTGCAAGCGCAATATTGTTATAGCGCTACACAATGATAGATGCAACAAGGAATGTCAATTTAGTTATAACAGTTGAACTTCATGGGAAATGTGACTCAGGAATTAGGAAGATTTATCATTACCCTGCACAGTATTAGAGATCTGGAGTTAAGATAGGTGCATGCATCTTCATTGTCATCTATCAGTGGGGTGCTTGCCGAGAATGCCATGCGAGAGATAATGCACCATGCTCAGTTGAATGCTTTCACATGTCACTATAGTTTTTGTTGTGTTGTTGGTGCCCTATAACACTAGTTGATAGGAAGATGTTTGATCATGAAGCAAACCATTGTATGTAGTATCAATGCTGAAATCTTGTGCATGTTTGTCCTCCTTGGCAGAATGAATCATGCGTGGCATTGCTCAGTGTACTTCAACTTTGGGCTCAACTGTGCTTCGTTGAAGTACTGCTAGAATTTAGTCTATTTTGGGCAGCCCAATAACTATTTCATAAATTCCTAATAAATCCTAGAGGCCCACTTAGCCCATGTGTGCAAGGCAAGGGATACTATTAAAGTTTAGTCTCACATTGCTAGTTTAGTGGAAGTTGGACCTCCTTATAAGGGAGGTTCTTTCCCCACTTGTACGAGCATGAGAACAAGAGGGATATCCACGCGCGCTCCTCCTCCGTCGCCCGCCTCGGCACGACGCGCCGCGCCGCGGGTTGCGGGAATGAGCCGAGCCGATATCTAAATTTTTGCCACGCACGACGGGTATACGAAAGGTCACGTGGGTTCGCTTCGTCTCCCTTCGTTGCTTCACCTCCTGCCGCAGCCTCTTCGCGTCCTTCTCCTGTGCCTATATAAGAGAGGTCGCTCCTCTCCAAAGAGACACAACAGAAGCTCCTCTTCCTCTCGCCACAAAGTTTCGACCACTGCGCTGCTGCTACGTTCTTCCCCATCCCGTCTTGCGGCGTGCACCGCAGGTCGGGACAGTAGGCCTCCGAAACCGCACCTTTTGAGTCCTGTACGGGAGAAGGGTGATAAGGTTTTTGGGGAGCGCTCAGCGCAACTACTGGCTGCTTCATCACGGTGTTGGGGAACGTAGTAATTTCAAAATTTTCCTACGCACACGCAAGATCATGGTGATGCATAGCAATGAGAGGGGAGAGTGTGATCTACGTACCCTTGTAGACCGACAGTGGAAGCGTTAGCGCAAAGCGGTTGATGTAGTTGTACGTCTTCACGGCCCGACCGATCAAGCACCGGAACTACGACACCTCCGAGTTCTAGCACACGTTCAGCTCGATGACGATCCCCGGACTCCGATCCAGCAGAATGTCGGGGAAGAGTTCCGTCAGCACGACGGCGTGGTGACGATCTTGATGCTCTACCGTCGTAGGGCTTCGCCTAAGCACCGCTACAATATTATCGAGGAGTATGGTGGAGGGGGCACCGCACACGGCTAAGAGAACGATCACGAGGATCAACTTGTGTGTCTAGAGGTGCCCCCCTGCCCCCGTATATAAAGGAGCAAGGGAGGAGGAGGCCGGCCCTAGGAGGGGGCGCGCCAAGTGTGGAGTCCTACTAGGACTCCCTAGTCCTAGTAGGATTCCACCTCCCATATGGAATAGGAAAAA
The DNA here is from genome assembly GCF_002162155.2 of Triticum dicoccoides. Lineage (NCBI taxonomy): Eukaryota > Viridiplantae > Streptophyta > Magnoliopsida > Poales > Poaceae > Triticum > Triticum dicoccoides. The sequence continues at coordinate 409,983,714 of NC_041388.1, read as the reverse complement.
GAGGAAGGAAAAGGAGAAGGAAGGAAGGGGGCGCCCCCCTTCCCTAGTCCAATTCGGACCAGACCAAGGGGAGGGGTGCGGCCACCCTTGAGGCCCTTTTTCTTCTTTTCCGTATGGCCCAATAAGGCCCAATACGTATTTCCGTAACTCTCCGGTACTCCGAAAAATACCCGAATCACTTAGAACCTTTCCGATGTCCGAATATAGTCGTCCAATATATCGATCTTTACGTCTCGACCATTTCGAGACTCCTCGTCATGTCCCCGATCTCATCCGGGACTCCGAACTCCTTCGGTACATCAAAACTCATAAACTCATAATATAACTGTCATCGAAACCTTAAGCGTGCGGACCCTACGGGTTCGAGAACAATGTAGACATGACCGAGACACGTCTCCAGTCAATAACCAATAGCGGAACCTGGATGCTCATATTGGCTCCCACATATTCTATGAAGATCTTTATCGGTCAGACCGCATAACAACATACGTTGTTCCCTTTGTCATCGGTATGTTACTTGCCCGAGATTCGATCGTCGATATCTTAATACCTAGTTCAATCTCATTACCGGTAAGTCTCTTTACTCGTTCCGTAATACATCATCTCACAACTAACTCATTAGTTGCAATGCTTGCAAGGCTTATGTGATGTGCATTACCGAGAGGGGCCGGAGATACCTCTCCGACAATCAGAGTGACAAATCCTAATCTCGAAATACGCCAACCCAACATGTACCTTTGGAGACACCTGTAGAGCTCCTTTATAATCACCCAGTTACGTTCTGATGTTTGGTAGCACACAAAGTGTTCCTCCGGCAAACGGGAGTTGCATAATCTCATAGTTATAGGAACATGTATAAGTCATGAAGAAAGCAATAGCAACATACTAAACGATCGGGTGCTAAGCTAATGGAATGGGTCATGTCAATCACATCATTCTTCTAATGATGTGATCCCGTTAATCAAATAACAACTCTTTTGTTCATGGTTAGGAAACATAACCATCTTCGATTAATGAGCTAGTCAAGTAGAGGCATACTAGTGACACTCTGTTTGTCTATGTATTCACACATGTATTATGTTTCCGGTTAATACAATTCTAGCATGAATAATAAACATTTATCATGATATAAGGAAATAAATAATAACTTTATTATTGCCTCTAGGGCATATTTCCTTTAGTCTCCCACTTGCACTAGAGTCAATAATCTAGTTCACATCGCCATGTGATTCAACACTAATAGTTCACATCACCATGTGATTAACACCCATAGTTCACATCGTCATGTGACCTATACCCAAAGGGTTTACTACAGCCAATAATCTAGTTCACATCGTTTATGTGATTAACACCCAAAGAGTACTAAGGTGTGATCATGTTTTGCTTGTGAGATAATATTAGTCAACGGGTCTATCACATACAGATCCGTAAGTATTTCGCGAATTCTATGTCTACAATGCTCTGCACGGAGCTACTCTAGCTAATTGCTCCCACTTTCAATATGTATCTAGATCGAGACTTAGAGCATCAAGATCTGTGTCAAAACTTGCATCGACGTAACTTTTTACGACGAACCTTTTGTCACCTCCATAATTGAGAAATATTTCCTTATTCCACTAAGGATAATTTTGACCGCTGTCCAGTAATCTACTCTTAGATCACTATTGTACTCCCTTGCTTAACACAGTGTAGGGTATACAATAGATCTGGTACACAGCATGGCATACTTATAGAACCTATGGCTGAGGCATAGGGAATGACTTTCATTCTCTTTCTATCTTCTGCCGTGGTCGGGCTTTGAGTCTTACTCAATTTCATACCTTGTAACATAGCTAAGAACTCTTTCTTTGACTGTTCCATTTTTGAACTACTTCAAAATATTGTCAAGGTATGTACTCATTGAAAAAACTTATCAAGCGTCTTGATCTATCTCTATAGATCTTGATGCTTAATATGTAAGCAGCTTTACCGAGGTCTTTCTTTGAAAAACTTCTTTCAAAATACTCCTTTATGCTTTGTAGAATAATTCTACATTATTTCTGATCAACAATATGTCATTCACATATACTTATCAGAAATGCTGTAGTGCTCCCACTCACTTTCTTGTAAATACACGCTTCACCGCAAGTCTGTATAAAACTATATGCTTTGATCATACTATCAAAGCGTTTATTCCAACTCCGAGAGGCTTGCACCAGTCCATAAATGGATCGCTGGAGCTTGCACACTTTGTTAGCTCCTTTTGGATCGAAAAAAACCTTCCGGCTACATCATATACAACTCTTCTTCCAGAAATCCATTCAGGAATGCAGTTTTGACATCCATTTGCTGGATTTCATAAAATGCGGCAATTGCTAACATGATTCGAACAGACTGAAGCATAGATACGAGTGAGAAACTCTCATCATAGTCAACACCTTGAACTTGTCAAAAACCTTTTTGCGGCAATTCTAGCTTTGTAGATAGTAACACTACTACCAGCGTCCGTCTTCCTCTTGAAGATCCATTTAATCTCAATGGCTCACCGATCATTGGGCAAGTCAATCAAAGTCCATACTTTGTTCTCATACATGGATCTCATCTCAGATTTCATGGCCTCAAGCCATTTCGCGGAATCTGGGCTTATCATCGCTTCCTCATAATTCGTAGGCTCGTCATGGTCAAGTAACATGACCTCCAGAACTGGATTACTGTACCACTCTGGTGCGGATCTCACTCTGGTTTACCTACGAGGTTCGGTAGTAACTTGATCTGAAGTTACATGACCATCATCATTAGCTTCCTCACTAATTAGTGTAGTAGTCACAGGAACAGATTTCTGTGATGAACTACTTTCCAATAAGGGAGCAGGTACAGTTACCTCATCAAGTTCTACTTTCCTCCCACTCACTTCTTTCGAGAGAAACTACTTCTCTAGAAAGGATCCATTCTCAGCAAAGAATATCTTGCCTTCGGATCTGTGATAGAAGGTGTACCCAACAATTTATTTTAGGTATCCTATGAAGACGCACTTCTCCGATTTGGGTTTGAGCTTATCAGGTTGAAACATTTTCACATAAGCATTACAACCTCAAACTTTAAGAAACGACAGCTTTGGTTTCTTGCCAAACCACAGTTCAGATTGTCTCGTCTCAACGGACTTAGATGGTGCCCTTTTAAACGTAAATGCAGCTGTCTTTAATGCATAACCCCAAAACGATATAGGTAGATCGGTAAGAGACGTCATAGATCGCACCATATCTAATAAAGTACGGTTATGACGTTCGGACACACCATTATGATGTGGTGTTCCAGGTGGCGTGAGTAGTGAAACTATTTCACATTGTTTTTAACTGAAGGCCAAAGTCGTAACTCAAATATTTTACTTCTGCGATCATATCGTAGAAACTTTTATTTTTGTTACGATGATTCTCCACTTCACTCTGAAATTCTTTGAACTTTTTAAATGTTTCAGACTTGTGTTTCATTAAGTAGATATACTCATATCTGCTCAAATCATCTGTGAAGATCAGAAAATAATGATACCTGCCGCGAGCCTCAATATTCATCGGACCACATACATCAGTATGTATGATTTCCAACAAATCTGTTGCTCGCTCCATTGTTCCGGAGAACGGAGTCTTAGTCATCTTGCCCATGAGGCATGGTTTGCAAGCATCAACTGATTCATAATCAAGTGATTCCAAAAGCCCATCATCATGGAGTTTCTTCATGCGCTTTACACCAATATGACCTAAACGGCAGTGCCACAAATAAGTTGCACTATCATTATCAACTTTGCATCTTTTGGTTTCAATATTATGAATATGTGTATCACTACGATCGAGATCCAACGAACTATTTTCATTGGGTGTGTAACCATATAAGGTTTTATTCATGTAAACAGAACAACAATTTATTTTCTTACTTAAATGAATAACCGTATTACAATAAACATGATCAAATCATATTCATGCTCAACGCAAACACCAAATAACACTTATTTAGGTTCAACACTAATCCCGAAAGTATAGGGAGTGTGCGATGATGATCATATCAATCTTGGAACCACTTCCAACACACATCATCACTTCACCCTTAACTAGTCTCTGTTTATTCTGCAACTCCCGTTTCGAGTTACTAATCTTAGCAACTGAACTAGTATCTAATACTGAGGAGTTGCTATAAACACTAGTAAAGTACACATCAATAACATGTATATCAAATATACTTATGTTCACTTTGCCATCCTTCTTATCCGCCAATCACTTGGGGTAGTTCCACTTCCAGTGACCAGTCCCTTTGCAGTAGAAGAACTTAGTCTCAGGCTTAGGACCAGACTTGGGCTTCTTCACTTGAGCAGCAACTTGCTTGCTGTTTTTCTAGAAGTTCCCCTTTTTTCCTTTGCTCTTTTCTTGAAACTAGTGATCTTGTCAACCATCAACACTTGATACTCTTTCTTGATTTCTACCTTCATCGATTTCATCATCATGAAAAGCTCGAGAGTCATTTTCGTCATCCCTTGCATAATATAGTTCATCATGAAGTTCTACTAACTTGGTGATGGTGACTAGAGAATTCTGTCAATCACTATCTTATCTGGAAGATTAACTCCCACTTGATTCAAGCGATTGTAGTACCCAGACAATCTGAGCACATGCTCACTAGTTGAGCGATTCTCCTCCATCTTTTAGCTATAGAACTTGTTGGAGACTTCATATCTCTCAACTCGGGTATTTGCTTGAAATATTAACTTCAACTCCTGGAACATCTCATATGGTCCATGACGTTCAAAACGTCTTTGAAGTCCCAATTCTAAGCCATTAAGCATGGTGCACTAAACTATCAAGTAGTCATCATATTTAGCTAGCCAAACGTTCATAACGTCTGCATCTGCTCCTGCAATAGGTCTGTCACCTAGCGGTGCATCAAGGACATAATTCTTCTGTGCAGCAATGAGGACAAACCTCAAATCACGGATCCAATCCGCATCATTGCTACTAACATCTTTCAACACAATTTTCTCTAGGAACATATCAAAATAAACACAGGGAAGCAACAACACGAGCTATTGATCTACAACATGATTTGCAAAATACTACCAGGACTAAGTTCATGATAAATTTAAGTTCAATTAATCATATTACTTAAGAACTCCCACTTAGATAGACATCCCTCTAATCCTCTAAGTGATCACATGATTCAAATCAACTAAATCATGTTCGATCATCACGTGAGATGGAGTAGTTTCATTGATGAACATCACTATGTTGATCATATCTACTATATGATTCACGCTCGACCTTTCGGTCTTCGTGTTCCGAGGCCATATCTGTATATGCTTGGCTCGTCAAGTATAACCTGAGTATTCCACGTGTGCAACTGTTTTGCACCCGTTGTATTTGAACGTAGAGCCTATCACACCCGATCATCACGTGGTGTCTCAGCACGAAGAACTTTCGCAACGGTGCATACTCAGGGAGAACACTTCTTGATAATTAGTGAGAGATCATCTTAAAATGCTACCGTCAATCAAAGCAAGATAAGATGTATAAAAGATAAACATCATATGCAATCAAAATATGTGACATGATATGGCCATCATCATCTTGCGCCTTTGATTTCCATCTCCAAAGTACTGTCATGATCTCTATCGTCACCGGCATGACACCATGATCTCCATCATCTTGATCTATATCAATGTGTCGTCACGTGGTCGTCTCGCCAACAATTGCTCTTGCAACTATTGCTATCGCATAGCGATAAAGTAAAGCAATTATTGGGCGCTTGCATCTTATGCAATAGAGAGGCAACCATAAGGATTTTGCCAGTTGCCGATAACTCCAACAAAACATGATCATCTCATACAACAACTTATATCTCATCATGTCTTGACCATATCACATCACAACATGCCCTGCAAAAATAAGTTAGACGTCCTCTACTTTGTTGTTACAAGTTTTACGTGGCTGCTACGGGTTTAGCAAGAACCGTTCTTACCTATGCATCAAAAACCACAACGATAGTTTGTCAAGTAGGTGCTGTTTTAACCTTCGCAAGGACCGGGCGTAGCCACACTTGGTTCAACTAAAGTTGGAGAAACTGACATCCGCCAGCCACCTGTGTGCAAAGCACGTCGGTAGAATCAGTCTCGCGTAAGCGTACGCGTAATGTCGGTCCGGGCCGCTTCATCCAACAATACCGCCGAACCAAAGTATGACATGCTGGTAAGCAGTATGACTTATATCGCCCACAACTCACTTGTGTTCTACTCGTGCATATAACATCAACACATAAAACCTAGGCTCTGATACCACTGTTGGGGAACGTAGTAATTTCAAAATTTTCCTACGCACACGCAAGATCATGATGATGCATAGCAACGAGAGGGGAGAGTGTGATCTACGTACCCTTGTGGACCGACAGCGGAAGCGTTAGCACAAAGCGGTTAATGTAGTCGTACGTCTTCACGGCCCGACTGATCAAGCACCGAAACTACGGCACCTCCGAATTCTAGCACACGTTCAGCTCGATGACGATCCCCGGACTTCGATCCAGCAGAATGTCGGGGAAGAGTTCCATCAGCACGACGGCGTGGTGACGATCTTGATCTTCTACCATCGCAGGGCTTCGCCTAAGCACCGCTACAATATTATCGAGGAGTATGGTGGAGGGGGGCACGCACACGGTTAAGAGAACGATCACGAGGATCAACTTGTGTGTCTAGAGGTGCCCCCTGCCCCCGTATATAAAGGAGCAAGGGAGGAGGAGGCCGGCCCTAGGAGGGGGCACGCCAAGTGTGGAGTCCTACTAGGACTCCCTAGTCCTAGTAGGATTCCACCCCCCATATGGAATAGGAAAAGAGGAAGGAAAAAGAAGAAGTAAGGAAGGGGGCGCCCCCCTTCCCTAGTCCAATTCGGACCAGACCAAGGGGAGGGGTGCAGCCACCCTTGAGGCCCTTTTTCTTCTTTCCCGTATGGCCCAATAAGGCCCAATACGTATTCCCGTAACTCTTCGGTACTCCGAAAAATACCCGAATCACTCGGAACCTTTCCGATGTCCGAATATAGTCGTCCAATATATCAATCTTTACGTCTCGACCATTTCGAGACTCCTCGTCATGTCCCCGATCTCATCCGGGACTCCGAACTCCTTCGGTACATCAAAACTCATAAACTCATAATATAACTGTCATTGAAACCTTAAGCGTGCGGACCCTACGGGTTCGAGAACAATGTAGACATGACCGAGACACGTCTCCAGTCAATAACCAATAGCGGAACCTGGATGCTCATATTGGCTCCCACATATTCTACGAAGATCTTTATCGGTCAGACCGCATAACAACATATGTTGTTCCCTTTGTCATCGGTATGTTACTTACCCGAGATTTGATCGTCGGTATCTTAATACCTAGTTCAATCTCGTTACCGGAAAGTCTCTTTACTCGTTCCGTAATACATCATCTCACAACAAACTCATTAGTTGCAATGCTTGCAAGGCTTATGTGATGTGCATTACCGAGAGGGCCCAGAGATACCTCTCCGATAATCGGAGTGACAAATCCTAATCTTGAAATACGCCAACCCAACATGTACCTTTGGAGACACCTGTAGAGCTCCTTTATAATCACTCAGTTACGTTGTGACGTTTGGTAGCACACAAAGTGTTCCTCCGGCAAACGGGAGTTGCATAATCTCATAGTCATAGGAACATGTATAAGTCATGAAGAAAGCAATAGCAACATACTAAACGATCGGGTGCTAAGCTAATGGAATGGGTCATGTCAATCACATCATTCTTCTAATGATGTGATCCCGTTAATCAAATAACAACTCTTTTGTTTATGGTTAGGAAACATAACCATCTTTGATTAACGAGCTAGTCAAGTAGAGGCATACTAGTGACACTCTGTTTGTCTATGTATTCACACATGTATTATGTTTCCGGTTAATACAATTCTAGCATGAATAATAAACATTTATCATGATATAAGGAAATAAATAATAACTTTATTATTGCCTCTAGGGCATATTTCCTTCACACGGACGATCCGGCCGCCGACGACTACTTCCCCGACGACGACTTCTTCCCCGACGTCCACGACCTCCTCGACGACATGGCAGGCGAGGACACCGACCCCAAGTCCAGAGCTTCTGCTGCTGCTGTCCCGTACGTGTTCTTGTCTTTCATGTTAAAGGTTCTGCCGCAGTTCCTTGTTCTAGTCCTTGTCCTACACATGATAGGTTCTACTTCATATATGCTACTTTCTATACTGTCTGCTTTAGATATGATAGGCTACGGTTCATATGCAGAAGTTATTTACCTTCTCTCTGTCAGAACGCATGACTTGTTTTATCTCTACTATATTAGTCATGCTTTATCTAGTATTTCTGTTAATAAAATCATTTGGTAAATTGCTCATTTTCCAACAATCCAAAAACCTTATTATAGGCAATTTACCCCAAGTGGTTTTGCTGCTTCCATGAGACCTCCTATGTTTGAGGGTATCCACTATAAGAGGTGGCGCGTGAGAGCAGTCTTATGGTTTCAAACCATGAGTTGCTATGATGCCACTCTCGGCAAACCTGAAGGAGAGCTTGATGCTCAACAGGCACAAGCTTTTCAGAAAATGGATACTCTGTTTAAGGCTGCTCTCTTGAGTGTTCTTGGTGAGAACATAGTTGATGCTTATGCGTCAATTGATAATGGAAAAGATATGTGGGATGCACTCGAGGCCAAGTTTGGGGTCTCGGATGCTGGCACTGAGCTGTACATCATGGAGCAATTCTATGATTACAGGATGACTGAAGAGCGCTCCGTGGTTGAGCAAGCTCATGAGATACAGTCATTTGCTAGAGAACTTGAGCACTTCAGTTGTATGCTACCGGACAAATTTGTTGCCGGAGGTATCATCACTAAGCTTCCCCCTTCATGGAGGAACTTTGCTACCTTGCTGAAGCATAAGAGGCAGGAGTTTTCCGTCCCGGATCTCATTGGCACTCTTGATGTGGAAGAAAAGGCAAGAGAAAAGGACACATGTGCTCGAGGTATTGAGGGAGGATCTAGTGCCAATGTGGTACAGAAGCAGAACTTCCAGCCCCACAAGTTCAAGAACAAGGGCAAGTTTGATGAAAAGCAAAGTTTGATGGGAAGAACAAGGCTGTGCAACACACGAACTTCAAGAAGAAGAATGGCAAGAAGAAAGGTGCTTGTCATGTGTGTGGGGATCCTGATCATTGGGCTCCTAGTTTCCCTAATCGCTATGACAAGCGTCATCCTGGGAAAGGCGGCAAGACCGCTAATGTTGTCATTGGAGACACTGACATGAAGGATGCCGGGTATGGTATATTTCCCACTATTCTTTCAGTATGTCATTCTCCTGACTGGTTGATTGACACGGGTGCTAATGTGCATGTATGCGGTGATATTTCCATGTTTTCGTCTTATCAGACCGCAGGGACTTCAACCGTGCTGATGGGAAACGGTTCAAGTGCTTATGTTCGTGGTGTTGGCACGGTCGATCTTAAGTTTACTTCGGGGAAGATCGTGCGGCTGAAGAACGTGCATTATGTCCCCTCCGTCAATAAAAATCTTGTCAGCGGATCTCTTCTGTGTAGAGATGGCTACAAGCTTGTCTTTGAGTCGATTAAATTTGTAATATCCAAGTATGGAACCTTTGTTGGTAAAGGCTATGAGTCAGGAGGCTTGTTTCGTTTATCCTTATCAGACGTTTGCAATAAAGTTGTTAATCATATTTGCAACAATAGTGAATCCAATGTGTGGCATTCACGTCTTTGTCATGTTAACTTTGGTTGCATGTCGCGACTAGCGAAGTTGAACTTAATCCCTAGTTTCACCACCATCAAGGGATCTAAGTGTCAAGTGTGTGTGCAAGCTAAGCAACCTCGTAAGTCTCACATGACTGCAGAAATAAGAAATCTTGCACCACTAGAGCTCATACATTCAGATCTATGTGAAATGAATGGTGTGTTGACAAAAGGTGGAAAGAAATATTTCATGACATTAATTGATGACTCCACTAGATACTGCCGTGTGTATCTTCTGAAATCTAAGGATGAGGCTTTGAACTTTTTCAAGATCTATAAAGCTGAAGTGGAAAACCAACTTGATCAGAAAATCAAGAGGCTTAGGTCCGATCGTGGTGGAGAGTATTTTTCCAATGAGTTTGATGCTTTTTGTGCGGAACATGGTATAATCCATGAGAGGACGCCTCCCTACTCACCTCAGTCAAATGGGGTGGCCGAAAGAAAGAACCGTACTCTAACTGATTTGGTTAACGCCATGTTAGACACATCGGGTCTCTCCAAGGCATGGTGGGGGAGGTGATATTGACAGCATGTCATGTCCTGAACCGAGTCCCCACAAAGAACAAAGAGATAACTCCATTCGAGGAATGGGAGAAGAAAAGGTTAAAACTCTCTTATCTGCGAACATGGGGTTGTTTGGCGAAAGTCAGTGCTCCAATTTCAAAGAAGCGGAAGCTTGGACCAAAGACTGTGGATTGTGTTTTCCTGGGATATGCTTTTCATAGCATTGGCTATAGATTCTTGGTTGTAAAATCTGAGGTACCTGACATGCATGTCGGTACGATCATGGAGTCGAATGATGCGACTTTATTTGAAGATATCTTTCCCATGAAGGATATGGCTACCTCATCTAATCAGGAGATGCCTAGTTCATCGAATCAGGAACCAGTTACAATTACTGAACCTACAATTTCGATGGAACACTTTGAAAGTCCTGTGGAGGAGAACAATGAAGTTCCTATTAGGAGCAAGAGACAGAGGACTGCAAAGTCCTTTGGTGATGATTTTCTTGTGTACCTCATAGATGACACTCCCAGTTCTATTTCAGAGGCCTATGCATCTGAAGATGCTGACTACTGGAAGGAAGCGGTTCGTAGCGAGATGGATTTCATCTTGGCGAATGAAACTTGGGAGATAACTGATCGTCCTTATGGGTGCAAACCTATAGGATGCAAATGGGTATTCAAGAAGAAGCTTAGGCCTGATGGTACTATTGAAAAGTACAAGGCTCGGCTCGTGGCTAAGGGTTATACCCAAAAGGAAGGTGAAGACTTCTTTGATACTTACTCACCTGTGGCTCGACTGACCACTATTCGAGTTCTACTTTCACTAGCTGCCTCGCATGGTCTTCTCGTTCATCAAATGGATGTTAAGACTACTTTCCTAAATGAAGAGTTGGACGAGGAAATTTATATGAAACAACCAGATGGGTTTGTACTAGATGGTCAGGAAGGAAAAGTGTGCAAGTTGCTGAAGTCTTTGTACGGACTTAAGCAAGCACCCAAACAGTGACATGAGAAGTTTGAAAGAACTTTAACAGCTGTAGGCTTTGTTGTGAACGAAGCTGACAAATCTGTGTACTATCGCCATGGTGGGGGCGAGAGAGTTATCCTGTGCTTGTATATTGATGACATACTGATTTTTGGAACCAATCTGAATGTTATTAAGGAGGTCAAGGATTTCCTATCTCGTTGTTTTGAGATGAAGGATTTAGGAGTGGCTGATGTCATTCTGAACATCAAGTTGTTGAGAGACGATGATGGTGGGATTACATTGCTTCAATCTCACTATATGAAAAAGATCTTGAGTCGCTTTGGCTATAGTGACTGCAAGCCCTCTCCAACACCATATGATGCTAGTGTGTTGCTTTGAAAGAATCGAAGAATTTCTAGAGACCAATTGAAGTATTCTCAGATTATTGGCTCGCTTATGTACTTAGCCAGTGCTACAAGACCTGATATCTCTTTTGCTGTTAGCAAACTGAGTCGGTTTGTTTCAAAACCAGGAGATGTGCATTGGAAAGCTCTAGAAAGAGTTTTGCGTTATTTGAAAGGCACTGCAAACTATGGAATTCACTACACCGGGCATTCAAAGGTGCTTGAAGGGTATAGTGACTCAAACTGGATCTCAAATGCTGATGAGATAAAGGCCATGAGCGGTTATGTATTCACTCATAGAGGTGGCGCTGTTTCTTGGAAGTCTTGCAAGCAGACCATCTTAACGAGGTCAACAATGGAAGCAGAACTCACAACACTAGATACATCTACGGTTGAAGCAGATTGGCTTCGCCGGCTCTTGAATGACTTGCCGATTGTTGAGAAACCTGTACCAGGTGTCCTTATGAACTGAGAAAATCAAACTGTGATCACAAAAGTGAGCAGCTCAAAGGATAACATGAAGTCATCAAGACACGTTCAGAGAAGGTTAAAGTCTGTCAGGAAAATGAAAAACTCCGGAGTTATTGCGTTGGATTATATCCAAACGTCTAAAAATCTGGCAGATCCTTTTACCAAGGGTCTATCACGTAATGTGATAGATAATGCATCGAGGGAGATGGGTATGAGACCCACAATATGAGTTGTTCCCAGTGGTAACCTATTCTTTATGATCGGAGATCCCGTGAATTAGATGTGGAAAACAAGCTGTTGGTCAACTGAGAGGAGAGTATCCTTACTATTCACAATACCACTCCATGAAGATGCAATACTCTCCTAATCTGCATGGCAGGTTGATGTATATCTTAATGTGTTCTAAGTGGCTTATTTAAGCAGAGATGTTATCCTGCAGAACATCTTTTGAAGAACACACCTATATGAGTCTGATTGTCAAACGTCGCAATCTATGAGAGTAGGATTCTCTCTAGTAAAGTCATGAAAGGTCACGGAGTATGACGCATAAGCTCCACCCACGTGGAAAATCCACGGTAGCCACGTATTGGTCAAGGCTTTATGTGAAGCTAGATTCGCAGAAAACTTGCAGTTCAAGGCCCAGTCCACTGTTCAAGTTGCTTACTAGTGTAGCATAGAGTTCTAGGTGGAAGTTCAACTTAACAGTCTCCACTGCAGTACCGGTATATAAAACAGAGTTTTGGAACCAAAGGCAAATTTCTATGTGCCTCTGGGATCTGGTGGGGGATTGCTGGAATTTAGTCTATTTTGGGCAGCCCAATAACTATTTCAGAAATTCGTAATAAATCCTAGAGGCCCACTTAGCCCATTTGTGCAAGGCAAGGGATACTACTAAAGTTTAGTCCCACATTGCTAGTTTAGTGGGAGTTGGACCTCCTTATAAGGGAGGTTCTTTCCCCACTTGTACGAGTATGAGAACAAGAGGGATATCCACGCGCGCTCCTCCTCCGCCGCCTGCCTCGCCACGCCACGCCACGCCACGCCTCGCCTCGCCTCGTCACGACGCGCCGCGCTGCGGGTTGCGGGAATGAGCCGAACCGAGCCGATTTCTGTAGTGGACACTGAATTCGAACGGCGCGCCGATTCGGCCGCTGCCTGTTCGCTTCGTCTCCCTTCGTTGCTTCACCTCCCGCCGCAGCCTCTTCGCGTCCTTCTCATGTGCCTATATAAGAGAGGCCGCTCCTCTCCAGAGAGACACAACAGAAGCTCCTCTTCCTCTCGCCACAAAGTTCCGACCACTGCGCTGCTGCTACGTTCTTCCCCATCCCGTCTTGCGGCGTGCACCGCAGGTCGGGACAGTAGGCCTCCAAAACCACACCTTTTGAGTCATGTACGGGAGAAGGGTGATAAGGTTTTTGGGGAGCGCTTAGCGCGACTACTGACTGCTTCATCACGGACGATCCGATCGCCGACGACTACTTCCCCGACGACGACTTCTTCCCCGACGTCCATGACCTCCTCGACGACATGGCAGGCGAGGACACCGACCCCAAGTCCAGCGCTTCTGCTGCTGCTGTCCCGTACGTGTTCTTGTCTTTCCTGTTAAAGGTTCTGCCGCAGTTCCTTGTTCTAGTCCTTATCCTACACATGATAGGTTCTACTTCATATATGCTACTTGCTATACTGTCTGCTTTAGATATGATAGGTTACGGTTCATATATGCAGAAGTTATTTACCTTCTCTCTGTCAGAACGCATGACTTGTTTTATCTCTACTATATTAGTCATGCTTTATCTAGTATTTCTGTTAATAAAATCATTTGGTAAATTGCTCATTTTTCCAACAAGTACCTCCAAGTGTTTCCATGGAGCAGGGGACAAGTGAAGTCATGTTGTTCACAGAAGCTATTTCCCCACTTCTGTCATACGATTTCGATGTACAATGGGGATTTTTCGCAGGCCATAATGGATTCTATCCCAAGCAATCTAGAGGGGAGAGTGATTGTGTCGTATGGATAAAGGAGCCCTTGTAGAAAAAAACTTAAACATGCATGGCAAAAGTATTAGAAAAGATTTGCCATGTCAGAAGAATATAGATAAAAAAACAAGTTTAAAATGCTATCTAAAGGACAACAAAAAGACACTAACACAACATGCTTTGTTTGATGGCAAATTAGCTAAATGGCAATGTCACTAACACTGTTCAATGGCAAAAGAAAACAACACTAAGTATGCTTTCGTGGCAATTTATCTAATTATGTGTAAAAGATTAGATTGGTAGTTAAGAAACTTTTTGATATCTAGGTAACGACAAGTTGTTGACTTATTTTTGCCATGAACAGTCACGTCAATTGTATGAACAATCATGCTTTCCCCTAAAAATGTAAAGTCAAGACAAAACTAGCCATGGCAACAAATGTTGGGGCATGGAAACAAAAAACTAACCTATTAGCTTTGTTCCCTAAAAATCATGGCAATCTTGCCATCTGAATAAAAATGCAGGGAACACCGCGTCGGCGTCGGCTCCGCCGCTTGACCTCCCCCGCCGCACTCCTCCTCCACACCACGACCACCTTGAGCCCGCCTACGCCGACAGGGAGCGCAGAGAGGGAGGGCCGAGGCTGTCGGTGTGGTCGGTGGGAAGAAAGATGATAAGGGAGGAGTTGGCGACGTGAGAGAGAAGGGGATGTGTAGTGCGAAGAGAGTGGATCTGTTCGTTCGTGACGACTTTGCTTTTTCCCGAACAATCTCCTCCGCATACATGGTTGTGGTCTTATCTTTAAGATGCGTGCTCAAAATCCAATGGTGAAAAGGACGTTCAGTCCCAAATCCTAAAATACCGACGTCAGTTTTTTATTATCATTTCTGTGCCTTAGTATGGGCTATGGCCATTGTTTGTTTGTACTTAAAACCAATTCTCCTTAATCAATGAAACGTGCAAATCTTTTGCCATTTGTTTCCAAAACTAAAAACCCTAGTGTGCCAATAATCGGTCCTCGGCGATAAGAGCCTAAATAATCGGTTCGCATGTGGCCGTAAAGAAGTGGTTGAAGCACAATGATGCGCGTTCTTGTGTCGTCGATAACGATTGCGACTCTTAGAGCATCTTCAACAGGCGCCCCAAACTAGCGCCGTGCCGTAAAATCCCCTCTTTTAACGCGCGCGCAACCGGAAGAGCTGCTTCAACGGGCGCGCGAAAACCGCGCGCGCGGCATACGTAGTCCAGCGCGCGGGCCGAAACTCAATCGCGCGCCGCTTATTTGCTGCGCCCGCTCCCGCGCGCTGGACTCTCGCGCGCTCGCTCGCACCTCCCACCCCCCTCCAGCCGCGCCGCCGCCGCCGACCGCGCCACCCGGCGACCGTTCCGGCGCTTCCCCGGCCTATCCCCGCCCCGCGCGCGCTTTCTCCGGCCCCTCTCTAGGCCCGCCTCCCCGCGCGCGTGCTGGTCCGCCGACGAACAGCGCCCGCGCGCCCGCTGCCGCTCGGCACCCGCTAGGTGTTCGACAAAACGCCTAGAAGGTATGTATTGCTTAAAAGCCATGAATTTCGTGCATGTTGATTGTAGTTTTTTTATTTATAGCATAGTATTCAACATTGTAGATGAGTTCGTCGTATGATTCTTCCGAAGAAGAATTTGATATGGAAGAGGAGGAGGATCTTGCAATGATCCTAGCTATGCATATTAATAAAAAACCGAAACACGGTGGTTCGGTTATGGGTCGGCAAAAAATTTGGAGGGATAGGATCGATGCCCACAACAGATTGATCAGGCATTATTTTGCGGAGAATCCTACATACCCCGAGTCGTATTTTCGTCGCCGGTTTAGGATGAGCACCGAGTTGTTCAGGCGCATTGCAAAGAAACTAGCGAGCCATGACCGCTTTTTTCAGCAAAGGAGGAATGCCGCCGGAGAGCTCGGGCATAGCACCTTTTCAGAAGGTGACAACCGCTTTGCGTATGTTGGCATACGATATACCGGCTGATCTAGTTGATAATCACTTGGCTATGGGTGAGAGCCAAGCTATCATGTGTGTCGAGCGCTTCGCGGTCGGAATTGTGCAAGTGTTTGGCGAGGAGTATTTGAGATCTCCCACCGCTGAAGACGTCGCAAGGCTTTTGGCGATGAACAAAGCTCGCGGCTTTCCTGGCATGCTTGGCTCAATAGATTGCATGCATTGGAGTTGGAAGAATTGTCCGAAGGCATGGCATGGGCAATTCCACGGCCAAAAAAGGGTTCCACTATAATCCTTGAAGCGGTGGCCGATCAAGAGACTTGGATTTGGCATGCATTCTTTGGAATGCCTGGATCTTTGAATGACATCAATGTTGTCAACCGGTCACCACTGATGAGTAAGATTGCAAATGGGGAGTTGCCATCGGTGCAGTTTATAGCAAATGGCCGTACATACAACTATGGCTATTATCTAGCGGATGACATCTATCCAAAGTGGCAAACCTTTGTCAAACCGTTGAAAAAGCCAGAAGGTAAGAAAAATCTTGATTTCCATAATGCTCAGGCGGCGGCTAGAAAAGATGTGGAGAGAGCTTTTGGGATTTTGCAAGCCCAATTTGCTATTGTGAGAGGACCGGCTAGATTTTGGGATCAGAAGATGCTTTGGTACATAATGCACGCTTGTGTGATCATGCACAACATGATCATCAAGAATGAGCGTGGCCAAGATGTAGACTACTCTCAGTATGAGCTCTTGGGACATCCGGTGCGAGTGCGACGGAGGGCTGAAAGGGTGGCCCGTTTTGTTGCCTCCTATCATGCCATTCGACGTCCCGCAGCGCATAATGATCTTCAGAAGGATCTCATTGAGGAGTGGTGGGTATGGAATGGACGACAAAGAGCATCATGATTTGTGCGTTCGTTATTGTATTGTTGAACTATTTGTTGTGTTGAATTGCACTATTTGTTGTATTGAACGATAAACTGTTTGTTTGAGTTGTAATAAACGAAATTAAACTATTTATTTTTTGTTTGTTTTTGATATTTTTGCTTTTGGTTTCGAATGCATATGTTGTTTGTGCGCGTCGCGCGCGCCGCATTTTTCCGCGCTGCTGGAGCGGCGCCCGCGCGCTGCATTTTAGCGCGGTTACTAGAGCCAGCGCCGCGCGTCGCGCCAAATCAGGCGATGCGCGCGCGGCATATGTGTTTTTTGCGCGCGGCCCGACTGGCGCCGGTTGGAGATGCTCTTATCTCTTGACCACAAGAGACTTTTTCTTGTTCCCGCAAAAAAAAAGAGACTTTTTCTTGCACAAAGTATTCTTATTACGAAAAGAACTGTCAGGGATAGAAAGCATTCGTCACAACGCACAATCCATAATGCTCTGGCACGACCACAAACCCCGGGAGGCACGCAGACCAACGTGCAAACACGACACGAAATTAAGACGACCGAAATCCTCGAAAGCGACCGATGACCTGCACTGCCTCTGCCCTGGCACGCCCGCCGACGTTCAGAACAGCGCCACCTTGAGCAGAGCCCCCGCCGCCGCGGCGACGACGGCGCCCATCGCCGGGGCCAGGGAGCCCCCAGCGGAGGCGCCGGACGGGGTGGAGCCTCCCGCGGACGAGCCGCCCCCGGCGACGGTGACGGCGAGCTTCATGCCGCTGGCGCAGTGGCCGGGGATGTTGCAGATGTAGTAGTGCGTGCCGGGGGTCGCGAGCGTGACGGTGGTGGCGCCGCTGTCGTCTTTGGCCAGCGCGTTGCTGCCGGAGCAGGACGTGTAGCCGCCCTGGCTCACCTCCGTCACCGTGTGCACTTTGCTCACGTAGCTGAACACTGCAAGCCAAAATTCCAACACAATTTCAACACGTAGTACGTGCATGCAGTATACTCGTGCTTGTCACCGACGGCGAAGAGCTCGGTCGCTCACCTAGCGTGTCGCCGACGGCGAACGACTTGCCGCTGGTCCAGCCGGAGTAGTCGACGCCGGTCACCCAGCCCTTCGCTTCGCCGACGGTGTACGACACGGCCGCGGCCATGCCCGCGCAGCCCGCGACGACGAGCACCGCGAGGAGAGCGGCAGAGGAGGACGCCATATGGTCGACGATATGAGGAAGGAGAGTGCGAACGAGAGAGGTTGGCACTGGAAAGGATGCAAAGGATATATGACGATGGATGTATGTTACCACTCACCCAAGCCCTTTCGCACTGTGGATGTAGCGGTGTCGCACAACGGACCGGAGGTTGAGAGGTCTATTTATACACATCAGATCTCCACGTCCCCTCTCATAATTTCCGGTGCGAAATCTCTACTACTAAATCTCCATCTCTCTACTTACTAAAAAACATAAGCTTTCCGTTTCACCTTTCCTTCGTCCAATCTCACGTCCCCCATCCCCTCTCTCTCTCTCTCTCTCTCTCTGCCTTCCATGTTTGAATTTTCTTCTATCTTATATTTTTCTAAAATCAACTTAACCGTATCATGTCTTATTAACTTTCTAAAAGAAAACAATAATTTCTTTGGTAAGCTTTTATCAAATACAAGTGTTATCAAGAAGATGACATGTAAATTATGATGATTGAATATAAGAACTTGCTCAATATAAGTTCTAAACAATAAGATGACAGATAAATCATGGTGATTGCGTACAAAATTTTGCTAAAATTTTAGTGCATTAAAGTGCAGGCGTGCAATCACGGTCTAATCTACTAGAATGTCTATGCTCATGTTGGAACGCACGAACAATTATCTAAGTATAAAGTTTAAAGAAAGAACCAGTAGCCGGTGACAGCTCCCTTTTCGCTGATATGGTTTCTCGTCGACAAAATGCTTTCGGTGTGGGTGCAGCGTGTGAACCGTGAAGGGAATGGAACCGGACGGACGGAATGCCTTGGGTGCGGCTCACTCAAAGCGCCGCCGGCGCCTAGCTGGTCGGCATCTCGGCGCAGTATCATTTCCGCCGCTCGCGAGCTGGCGGCCTCACTCACATAGCAGTATATATCACTTGTCTAGGACTGAAACGTGTGAATTTTCTGCCAGCTTTTGGGCAAATGATCGAGGGATCAAGACCTGGGGCGCATCGAGAACGCAAAAGGAGGGCCGGGGTTTTCGTTGGCTTTTGAATGAACAAACATTATCAGTAGTAGGGTGCTCCGCCTGGCTGGTCAGGGAACCGATGCGATGCCAAAGCGCAGGAACAGCAAAGGCAATGGGCTAGTTTTAGTTGGTTTTCCTGCTCCTATGATGGATCGTTTTCGCACAGGGTGCATGATGGTGGCGATGCTATGTGTTTTTTTTTGAAAGAGATGCTGTGCTTTTTACATGAATGAAACGAAGGGACGGACGGAGGAGAATGCATGTGTGCTGTTTCACCAAATCCTTTGACCTGAACGCGCTCCACCTAACGCGTACGGCGTACAGAGACTGACGAGAGGGCAAAGGATAGGATACAACCGGACAGGAAGGCGCAGAGCTCAGACTCGGTCTCAAGCACAGTACATCACGGAATGTTCATGCGGATGCAGCAGTCATGCATCTTCCATCTTCAGGTTCAGGTGCAGTTTTAGACGTGTACAGAGCGTGCGTATCATGTGAGTAGCCGGGCAGGTGTAACCGCAGAATGTACTGGGTGGAAATATAATGCGACACACATACTCCCTCTGGAAAGAAATATAGAGCGTTTATATCACTTTTCTTATATTTCTTTACCAAAGGAGTACATATGCATTCTTCAGACGCAGTGTTCTTCAACATTATCAGGATTACACGGTTTCTTCTGTTAGAATAAATCTAATTCTATCGTCAATCTATCCAGGATTAAGCAATCACACAAAACACGACACCTAATTTATTAACGAGGTTCATCGATATGGCTACATCTTCAGGCCTGACTATGGGCGCTCCTCCCCATGACACCGCTACAACATCGCACCCTGAGCGCCGGCACACGCCGCCGGCTCCCCCGCATGCCTGTGCTATTATGTTGGCATATGTTATATCGTGTGTCTATCTCTACTATATATGAGAGGTCTAGGATACAAGTGTCTTATTAGGACACAACTCCTACCCTGTCTACACACAGTACAAAACCAAGTCCAACTATAACCTACCTTGTACAATAATATTCGACATAGCTCTAACAAACTTCACCTTGGCGAATATTCTTCACCATCTTGGATTCATCCATGCGTCGAACCTCCATGTACATTGGACTTGAGATACGTCATGAGCACCGTTGCTACTCCCAGACTCCATGTGACTCCACCTGCAACTATAGTACCTTCTCGTCTTCTTCACAGTCAACACTCGAGCAAAATTAAGATCATATTTACTCTACTTTGTGCTCCCAACTTTCAGAGTATCCGCTCAACGCCATCACACACCGATCATTGACCTGTGTGAAAATGAACAACTAACATATTGGACGCCACATATTAGAGTTACATGAACTCAACATCACCGCTCTTTTATGACCGTCTGTCTGAAACTTGAAGGAATTTCACCGTCGTCCTATGTCACCCTGAATCAAATTCGCAATTGTCTCACCCTTCTTTCGGATAGTCTCTGGCATGTCCCACAACTATAGCACTCCACCTCCTTCTGTATTTTTCATCTGCACTTTGCCATGTGCACCGAACACCACATAATATACGACCATGTATTCTCTCAGCTTTTGACAATTTCAGACTCTTTGTCACTTTCTCAGATTCTCCATGGTCAACTCCTGTCCATCTTCCGGCACCGATAGACCCAGTCACCAACTTGAATCTGGTACTCGTCAACACTGCTTCAGCACCCCCTACATAATTTGTCTGAACACATGTCTGACCACCAGTGCCTTGGCCTGTCGCGGTGTCTCGTGCTTACCGCATGCCTCGCCGCTATCACCGCGTCGAGCCTCTGCTATCCTGGCCGAGTCTCCTGGGTAGCTAGCCCCCACTGACTCAACCCCACTGCAGAGAACCATCGATCATCACCGTCCGATGCCGAGTATCATGTCTCCATCAAACCACTGGTAGCCAGTCCGATCCACGTGTCTCTCGCCATATCCCGCTGAAATAGGCTTCGATTCTCCGATATCTTACACCGCAGCCCCTCCATCAACACAGAGCATAGTCATCCATGAGACTCCATCTCCACCTTCAACATGACTCCATGTAGTTGCGCTATTCTACCCCCCGCGCCCTGTCAACTTCAAGCTCTCTCATGTGTACACTGCCTTGAATCAACCCTGCGTCATAGCCATGTCGAAGCTGCACAAGCCCTCAGGCCTGCACCACGTGTTTCCACGCTCCATAAGTCGGCCACCATCAACATCACGTTCCTATGTCGTCATCGCTAAAATCACCGCCGTCTTCTGCTCAACCGACATCCATATCGATCCATCAGACTGTCCAGTCCGACCAGCCGAAATTATCCGATTGCAGCCATGCTCCACCCTGTGTCGTGTCTGCCCTGCACATCTCCATGCCTTGCTTAACGCCCTGTGTATGCATGATCCTGCCACAACGCACTCCAGATTCCTCCGAGCCTTATACACACGTCGCCTTCTCCGGCCGCATGCACTTCATCTTGTTCAACTTGGCTTCCTGCTACCCCTTCAAGTATACTTCCTGCATATCTCTGGTGCAACACTTGAATATATAGCATAACCTGCCAACTCCATCAATCACGTGTGAATTTGCGGCTCTGCATCATAATCATGCTGCCATCCTGTATACAATCCATGCCCGAAACAAAGTGCCAAAAGATAGAGCTTTATAGATATCCAACATGCATACACGTACCAAAGAGACATGTACGAACTCCATCATCACATGACGCCTGGGTCTATACTCCCATCCTTTTTTATTTGTTTTGTCCGACACATCAAATTGATACGATGGCCTGCATTATTTGACTTTTTTCCAACAAAAACTCGTGTCAATTTGCTACACACAACTCCAGCATGCACACACGAGCCATCTAAACTAGGACCTCGCCGGGTATTGCGCCCGAGATGGCTCCTGGGACTTGCGCCCCTAGTCCACCGTCGCTCCCTCAATGGCGGAGCCCCGCCTGGGCCAAGACCCATGTTGCGCTGCTACGTGGCCCTGCCCGCATCGCTCGCTCTTGCATGGGACTTGTCCAGGTCAAGCATGCTGCTCCTGGTTTCGATTGGAACCGATCGGATCTGACCTGCTACTTGCGCTATCCGCCACGCCGCCGCCGAGAACTCCTGGTGCAAATCGGTCTGCCTCCCGCTTCCGATTCCTTCATGTACTCGCTGACTTCCGCTGCTTCGGAAAATTCCATTGATAGTCCTAGTTTGCCGTCCACCACCGACGAGATTGCTCCTGATTGCTTGACACACCATGGTTTGAACTAATTTCTTTTGCAGCCTTTGGCATCATCACCTCTAGATCAACAAGCGCAGCCTCAAATCGAACCTTGCTCATGATACCACTTGTTAGAATAAATTCGAGGCCACCATCAATCTACAAAGGACCAAGCAATCACACAAGCACGACACCGAGATTTGTTAATGAGGTTCACCGATATGGCTACATCCCCAGGGCCTGACTACGGGCGCTCCTCCCCATGACACCGCTACAATACCGCACCCCGGTCGCCCGGGCGCCGGCACACACCGCCAGCTCCCCCGTGTGCCTGTACTATTATGTTGGCATAGGTTATGTCGTGTGTCTACCTCCACTATATATAAGAGGCCTAGGATACAAGTGTCCTATTAGGACACAACTCCTACCCTGTCTACACACAGTCCAAAACCAAGTCCAACTGTAACCTACTTTGTACAATAATATTCGACACAACCCTAACAAAGTGGTATCAGAGCCCAGGTGCCCGAAATAAATCTCGATGAACTCACGGGTGGCCGGTCATGGTTGGTGGGTTGGAAACGCTGGTGTTAGCGGGCCCATGGGTGTCCGATGTGTGAGGGGGAGATTGTTGGGTTTAGTCTCACATCGGTTGTGGGAGGAGACATAACACGATTTATAAGGGTGGGGGAGTCCCCTCCTAACAGGCTAGTATTTTGGGGGAGAGGGCCCAAGGCCTCACATAAGTCGGTGTTGCTCTTCGATTGGGCCTGGTTAACGCATGTGGGTCGGAAACGCTGGTGTAGCGTGTTGGGGAACGTAGCATAAATTCAAAATTTTCCTACGTGTCACCAAGATCTATCTATGGAGTCATCTAGCAACGAGGGAGGAGTAGATCTACATACCCTTGTAGATCGCGTGCGGAAGCGTTCAAGAGAACGGGTTGATGGAGTCGTACTCGTCGTGATTCAAATCACCGATGATCCTAGCGCCGAACGGACGGCACCTCCGCGTTCAACACACGTACGGAGCAACGACGTCTCCTCCTTCTTGATCCAGCAAGGGGGGGAGGAGAGGTTGATGGAGATCCAGCAGCACGACGGCGTGGTGGTGGAAGTAGCGGGATTCCAACAGGGCTTCGCCAAGCGCTGCGGGAGGAGGGAGATGTGTCATGGGAGGGAGAGGGAGGCGCCAGGGCTTAGGTTAGGTTGCCCTTCCTTCCCCCCACTATATATAGGGCCAAGGGAGAGGGGGAGGGCGCAGCCTTGCCCCTTCCTCCAAGGAAGGGCGCGACCAAGGGGGGGAAGGAGTCCATCCTCCCCAAGGCACCTCGGAG
The DNA here is from genome assembly GCF_002162155.2 of Triticum dicoccoides. Taxonomy (NCBI): domain Eukaryota; kingdom Viridiplantae; phylum Streptophyta; class Magnoliopsida; order Poales; family Poaceae; genus Triticum; species Triticum dicoccoides. Next base: position 409,959,950 of record NC_041388.1, on the reverse strand, counting down.
GTGCCTTCCCCTTTTAGGACTCTCCCCTCCTCTTGTCCCTTTGGCGCATGGGCCTCTTGGGGCTGGTGCCTTTGGCCCATGTAGGCCAAGGCGCACCCCCTACAGCCCATGTGGCCCCCGGGGCAGGTGGCCCCACCCGGTGGACCCCCGGGACCCTTCCGGTGGTCCCGATACAATACCGATGACCCTGAAACTTGTCCCGATAGCCGAAATAGCACTTCCTATATATAATTCTTTACCTCCGGACCATTTCGGAACTCCTCGTGACGTCCGGGATCTCATCCGGGACTCCGAACAACTTTCGGGTTACCGCATACTTATATCTCTATAACCCTAGCGTCACCGAACCTTAAGTGTGTAGACCCTACGGGTTCGGGAGACATGCAGACATGACCGAGATGACTCTCCGGTCAATAACCATCAGCGGGATCTGGATACCCATGTTGGCTCCCACATGTTCCACGATGATCTCATCGGATGAACCACGATGTCAAGGACTTAATCAATCCCGTATACAATTCCCTTTGTCTAGCGGTCCGATACTTGCCCGAGATTCGATCGTCGGTATCCCGATACCTTGTTCAATCTCGTTACCGGCAAGTCTCTTTACTCGTTCCGTAACACATCATCCCGTGATCAACTCCTTGATCACATTGTGCACATTATGATGATGTCCTACCGAGTGGGCCCAGAGATACCTCTCCGTTTACACGGAGTGACAAATCCCAGTCTCGATTCGTGCCAACCCAATAGACACTTTCGGAGATACCTGTAGTGTACCTTTATAGCCACCCAGTTACGTTGTGACGTTTGGCACACCCAAAGTATTCCTACGGTATCCGGGAGTTGCACAATCTCATGGTCTAAGGAAATGATACTTGACATTAGAAAAGCTTTAGCATACGAACTACACGATCTTTGTGCTAGGCTTAGGATTGGGTCTTGTCCATCACATCATTCTCCTAATGATGTGATCCCGTTATCAACGACATCCAATGTCCATGGTTAGGAAACCGTAACCATCTATTGATCAACGAGCTAGTCAACTAGAGGCTTACTAGGGACATGGTGTTGTCTATGTATCCACACATGTATCTGAGTTTCCTATCAATACAATTCTAGCATGGATAATAAACAATTATCATGAACAAGGAAATATAATAATAATCAATTTATTATTGCCTCTAGGGCATATTTCCAACAGTCTCCCACTTGCACTAGAGTCAATATTCCAGTTCACATCGATATGTGATTAACACTCAAGGTCACATCCCCATGTGACTAACACCCAAAGAGTTCTGGGTTTGATCATGTTATGCTTGTGAGAGAGGTTATAGTCAACGGGTCTAAAACATTCAGATCCGTATGTACTTTGCAAATTTCTATGTCATCTTGTAGATGCAACTACTACGCTACATTTGGAGCTATTCCAAATAACCGTTCTACTATACGAATCCAGTTTACTACTCAGAATAATCTAGATTAGTGTCAAAGTTTGCATCGGCGTAACCCTTTACGACGAACTCTTTTACCACCTCCATAATCGAGAAAATTCCTTAGTCCACTAGTTACTAAGGATAACTTTGACCGCTGTCCTGTGATCCATTCTTGGATCACTCTTGTACCCCTTGACTGACTCATGCCAAGGCACATTTCAGGTGCGGTACACAGCATAGCATACTATAGAGCCTATGTCTTAAGCATAGGGGACGACCTTCGTCCTTTCTCTTTCTTCTGCCGTGGTCGAGCTTTAAGTATTAACTTCATACCTTACAACTCAGGCAAGAACTCCTTCTTTGACTGATCCATCTTGAACACCTTCAAGATCATGTCAAGGTATGTGCTCATTTGAAAGTACCATTAAGCGTTTTGATCTATCCTTATAGATCTTGATGCTCAATGTTCAATAGCTTAATCCAGGCTTTCCATTGAAAAACACTTTTCAAATAACTCTGCATGCTTTCTAGAAATTCTACATCATTTCCGATCAACAACATGTTAACAACACATACTCATCGGAAATTCTATAGTGCTCCCACTCACTTCTTTGGAAATACAAGTTTCTCATAAACTTTGTATACACCCATAATCTTTGATCATCTCATCAAAGCATACATTCCAACTCCGAGATGCTTACTCCAGTCCTTAGAAGGATTGCTGGAGCTTTGCATACTTATTAGCATCTTTCAGGATTGACAAAACCTTCCGGTTGTATCACATACAACCTTTCCTCAAGAAAATCGTCGAGGAAACAATGTTTTGACATCCTATCTGCAAGATTTCATAAACAATGCAGTAATCGCTAATATAATTCCAACAGACTCTTAGCATCGCTACGTGTGAGAAAGTCTCATCGTAGTCAACTCCTTGAACTTGTCGGGAAACTTCTTAACGACAAGTCGAGCTTTCTTAATGGTGACATTTACCATCATTGTCCGTCTTCCTTTTAAAATCCATATGTACCTAACAGCCTTACGACCATCAAGTAGTTCTGCCAACTCTACACTTTGTTTTCATACATGGATCCTCTCTCGGATTTTATGGCCTCGAGCCATTTATCGGAATCCGGGCCCACCATCGCTTCTCCATAGCTCGTAGGTTCATTGTTATCTAGCAATATGACTTCCAAGACAGGATTACGTACCACTCTGAAGTAGTACGCATCCTTGTCATCCCACGAGGTTTGTTAGTGACTTGATCTGAAGTTTCATGATCACTATCATAAGCTTCCACTTCAATTGGTGTAGGTGCCACAGGAACAACTCCCTGTGCCCTGCCACACTAGTTGAAGTGATGGTTCAATAATCTCATCAAGTCTCCACCATCCTCCCACTCAATTCTTTCGAGAGAAACTTTTCCTCGAGAAAGGACCCGATTCTAGAAACAATCCCTTATTGTTTTCGGATCTGAGACAGGAGGTATACCCAACTGTTTTGGGTGTCCTATGAAGATGCATTTATCCGCTTTGGGTTCGAGCTTATCAGCCTGAAACTTTTTCGCATAAGCGTCGCAGCCCCAAACTTTTAAGAAATGACAGCTTAGGTTTCTCTAAACCATAGTTCATACGGTGTCATCTCATCGGAATTACGTGGTGCCCTATTTAAAGTGAATGTGGTTGTCTCTAATGCCTAACCCATAAACTATCGTGGTAATTTGATAAGAGACATCATGGTATGCATCATATCCAATAGGGTGCAGTTATGATGTTCGGACACACCATCACACTATGGTGTTCCAGGCTGTTTTAGTTGTGAAACAATTTCTACAATGTCTTAGTTCTGTGCCAAACTCGTAAATAAGTATTCATCTCTATGATCATATCATAGATCTTTTATCCTCTTGTCACGACGATCTTTCAACTTCACCCTGAAATTACTTGAACCTTTCAATAATTCAGACTCGTGATTCATCGAGTAAATATACTCAACATCTACTCAAATCATCTGTGAAGTAAGAACATAACGATATCCACTACATGCCTCAACACTCATTGGACTGCACACATCAAAATGTATTACTTCCAACAAGTTGCTTTCTAGTTCCATTTTACTAAAAATCGAGGCTTTCAGTCATCTTGCCCATGTGGTATGATTTGCATGTCTCAAGTGATTCAAAATCAAATGAGTCCAAACGGTCTACTTGCATGGAGTTTCTTCATGCATATACACCAATAGACATGGTTCGCATGTCTCAAACTTTTCAAAAAACGAGTGAGCCCAAAGATCCATCAACATGGAGCTTCTTCATGCGTTTTATACCGATATGACTTACGTGGCAGTGCCACAAGTAGGTGGTACTATCATTACTATCTTATATCTTTTGGCATGAACATGTGTATCACTACGATCGAGATTCAATAAACCATTCATTTCAGGTGCAAGACCATTGAAGGTATTATTCAAATAAACAGAGTAACCATTATTCTACTTAAATGAATAACCGTATTGCGATAGACATAATCCAATCATGTCTATGCTCAACGCAAACACCAATCTCGATGGTAGAGGGAGCGTGCGATGCTTGATCATATCAACATTGGAAACACTTCCAACACATATCGTCAGCTCACCTTTAGCTAGTCTCCGTTTATTCCGTAGCTTTTATTTCGAGTTACTAACACTTAGCAACCGAACCGGTATCTAATACCCTGGTGCTACTAGGAGTACTAGTAAAGTACACATCAACACAATGTATATCCAATACACTTCTATCGACCTTGCCAGCCTTCTAATCTACCAAGTATCTAGGGTAATTCTGCTCCAGTGGCTGTTCCCCTTATTACAGAAGCACTTAGTCTCGGGTTTGGGTTCAACCTTTGGTTTCTTCACTAGAACAGCAGCTGAATTGCCGTTTCATGAAGTATCCCTTCTTGCCCTTGCCCTTCTTGAAACTAGTGGTTTCTCCAACCATCAACAATTGATGCTCCTTCTTGATTTCTACTTTTGTGGTGTCAAACATCGCGAATATCTCAAGGATCATCATATATGTCCCTGATATATTATAGTTCATCACGAAGCTCTAGCAGCTTGGTGGTAATGACTTCGGAGAAACATCATTATCTTATCCGGAAGATCAACTCCCACTTGATTCAAATGATTGTTGTACTCAAACAATCTGAGCACAAGCTCAACAATTGAGCTTTTCTCCCTTAGTTTGCAGGCTAAGAAAATCGTCGGAGGTCTTATACCTCTGGACGTGGGCACGAGCCTGAAATCGCAATTTCAGCCCTCGAAACATCTCATATGTTTCGCGACGTTTCAAAACATCTTCGGTGCCTCAACTCTAAACCGTTTAACTGAACTATCACGTAGTTATTAAAATGTGTATGTCATATGTTCGCAACATCCACAGACGACGTTCGAGGTTCAGCACACTGAGCGGTGCATTAAGGACATAAGCCTTCTATGAAGCAATGAGGACAATCCTCAGTTTATGGACCTAGTCCGCATAATTGCTACTATCAACTTTCAACTAAATTTTCTCTAGGAACATATCTAAACAGTAGAACTGAAGCGTGTGCTACGACATAATTTGTGAAGACCTTTTGACTATGTTCAGGATAATGAAGTTCATCTTATGAACTCCCACTCAGATAGACATCCCTCTAGTCATCTAAGTGATTACATGATCCGAGTCAACTAGGTCGTGTCCGATCATCACGTGAGACGGACTAGTCAACATCGGTGAACATCTTCATGTTGATCGTATCTACCATACGACTCATGCTCGACCTTTCGGTCTTCTGTGTTCCGAGGCCATGTCTGTACATGCTAGGCTCGTCAAGTCAACCTAAGTGTTTCGCGTGTGTAAATCTGTCTTACACCCGTTGTATGTGAACGTTAGAATCTATCACACCCGATCATCACGTGGTGCTTCGAAACAACGAACTGTCGCAACGGTGCACAGTTAGGGGGAACACTTTCTTGAAATTTTAAAGAGGGATCATCTTATTTACTACCGTTGTTCTAAGCAAATAAGATGCATAAACATGATAAACATCACATGCAATCAAATAATGACATGATATGGCCAATATCATATTGCTCCTTTTGATCTCCATTTTCGGGGCTCCATGATCATCATCGTCACCGGCATGACACCACGATCTCCATTATCATGATCTCCATCATCGTGTCTTCTTGAAGTTGTCACGTCATCTATTACTTCTACTACTACAGCTAACGGTTAGCAATAAAGTAAAGTAATTACATGACGTTTATGTTGACACGCAGGTCATAAATAAATTAAGACAACTCCTATGGCTCCTGCCGGTTGTCATACTCATCGACATGCAAGTCGTGATTCCTATTACAAGAACATGATCATCTCATACATCACATATACCATTCATCACAAACTTTGGCCATATCACATCACATAGCATACCCTGCAAAAACAAGTTAGACGTCCTCTAATTGTTGTTCGCATATTTTATGTGGCTTGTATGGGTTTCTAGCAAGAACGTTTCTTACCTACGCAAAGACCACAACGTGATATGACAATTGCTATTTACCCTTCATAAGGACCCTTTTCATCGAATCCGATCCGACTAAAGTGGGAGAGACAGACACCCGCCAGCCACCTTATGCAACTAGTGCATGTTTGTCGGTGGAACCGGTCTCACGTAAGCGTACGTGTAAGGTTGGTCCGGGCCGCTTCATCCCACAATGCCGCCGAATCAAGATTGGACTAGTAACGGTAAGCATATTGAACAAAATCGATGCCCACAACTACTTTGTGTTCTACTCGTGCATAGAATCTACGCAATAGACCTAGCTTTGATACCACTATTGGGGAACGTAGCATAAATTCAAAATTTTCCTACATGTCACCAAGATCTATCTATGGAGTCATCTAGCAACGAGGGAGGAGTAGATCTACATACCCTTGTAGATCGCATGCGGAAGCGTTCAAGAGAACGGGTTGATGGAGTCGTACTCGTCGTGATTCAAATCATCGATGATCCTAGCGCCGAACGGACGGCACCTCCGCGTTCAACACACATACGGAGCAGCGATGTCTCCTCCTTCTTGATCCAGCAAGGGGGGGAGGAGAGGTTGATGGAGATCCAGCAGCACGACGGCGTGGTGGTGGAAGTAGCAGGATTCCAACAGGGCTTCGCCAAGCGCTGCGGGAGGAGGGAGATGTGTCATGGGAGGGAGAGGGAGGCGCCAGGTCTTAGGTTAGGTTGCCCTCCCTTCCCCCCACTATATATAGGGCCAAGGGAGAGGGGGAGGGCGCAGCCTTGCCCCTTCCTCCAAGGAAGGGTGCGGCCAAGGGGGGGAAGGAGTCCATCCTCCCCAAGGCACCTCGGAGGTGCCTTCCCCTTTTAGGACTCTCCCCTCCTCTTGTCCCTTTGGCGCATGGGCCTCTTGGGGCTGGTGCCTTTGGCCCATGTAGGCCAAGGCGCACCCCCTACAGCCCATGTGGCCCCCGGGGCAGGTGGCCCCACCCGGTGGACCCCCGGGACCCTTCCGGTGGTCCCGGTACAATACCGATGACCCTGAAACTTGTCCCGATAGCCGAAATAGCACTTCCTATATATAATTCTTTACCTCCGAACCATTTCGGAACTCCTCGTGACGTCCGGGATCTCATCCGGGACTCCGAACAACTTCCGGGTTACCGCATACTTATATCTCTATAACCCTAGCGTCACCGAACCTTAAGTGTGTAGACCCTACGGGTTCGGGAGACATGCAGACATGACCGAGATGACTCTCCGGTCAATAACCATCAGCGGGATCTGGATACCCATGTTGTCTCCCACATGTTCCACAATGATCTCATCGGATGAACCACGATGTCAAGGACTTAATCAATCCCGTATACAATTCCCTTTGTCTAGCGGTACGATACTTGCCCGAGATTCGATCGTCGGTATCCCGATACCTTGTTCAATCTCGTTACCGGCAAGTCTCTTTACTCGTTCCGTAACACATCATCCCGTGATCAACTCCTTGATCACATTGTGCACATTATGATGATGTCCTACCGAGTGGGCCCAGAGATACCTCTCCGTTTACACAAAGTGACAAATCCCAGTCTCGATTCGTGCCAACCCAACAGACACTTTCGGAGATACCTGTAGTGTACCTTATAGCCACCCAGTTACGTTGTGATGTTTGGCACACCCAAAGTATTCCTACGGTATCCGGGAGTTGCACAATCTCATGGTCTAAGGAAATGATACTTGACATTAGAAAAGCTTTAGCATACGAACTACACGATCTTTGTGCTAGGCTTAGGATTGGGTCTTGTCCATCACATCATTCTCCTAATGATGTGATCCCGTTATCAACGGCATCCAATGTCCATGGTTAGGAAACCGTAACCATCTATTGATCAACGAGCTAGTCAACTAGAGGCTTACTAGGGACATGGTGTTGTCTATGTATCCACACATGTATCTGAGTTTCCTATCAATACAATTCTAGCATGGATAATAAACGATTATCATGAACAAGGAAATATAATAATAATCAATTTATTATTGCCTATAGGGCATATTTCCAACATAGCGGACCCGAGATTGTGTAATAGCTTCAGACCCTGGCACCCAACAAACAATCACCATTTCTTACTGGTCATGGGGTCCTAGTTCATATAGGCCACAAAGAACATACTCAGCCGTCAGTCCCGAAGCTCAGACTCGGTCTGAAGAATAGTACGCCATGACATGCGCGGATGCAGTAGCCAAACATTTGAGAAGAGCAACTTTAGCATATTTGCTGTATCAATCATCACCATCCGTCATATGGAGAGTGCACTCCATAGATTTGCCATATTGGTGATGGAGGCCACGGATGTGGAGGCCACGGGGAAAACAGATTCAAAAGGAATCATCCTTGTTTTTCTTACATGTGTGTCTCACTTGTCATTGATTACAACGGGTTTTCCCTAAAAATCAAAAAACCGGGACACATTTGATTCCATATTAGTTCGATTTTGATTCAAAACAAATTTTATAGATAGGTCATACTATAGTTGGCCACGACCACCACCAATGCCACGGCCGCGTAGAATGCGGCAATGTTGGTCTGGATGGCTTGGAAATGCGCCTCAGTTGCTCGTCCCAGGCCGACCATTCAACCGCTTCGACTTGCTCAGGGCCCAAATCTACTGCTCCAGGGCAGCGTCCATATGCTCAACCTCCTCCAGGGTCACTTTCATCTGGTCCCCAAAGGGGGTTAGAGGATCCGCGGGCTGCTGCTCCTCCTCATCCCCAAAATGGAAGACGAGGGGTGCTCCTACGGATGTGCTTTTGACGAGGAAGTGGGTCGTGGATTGAATGCGGGAGAGATGGGAATGGGTGGCATCGGAAAGAGGATCGAGGCAAGAAAGTGGAGGGCGCCAGCCTTTTGGCCGGTCAAAAGGCGCGCCTCCTAGTCAGAACATTGCAGTAGCCTGCTCGCATGCCTCTCCCCTGCTCACTTGTCTTCTCCATCCCGCTAGCCGCAAGCCAAGAGTTGATGCCGCGTGGCAGCCATCTGATGAGCCGCCACATGAATGTGAGTGTACGGGCATACCACTAATGGCGGGGTGTTTGTCGTCGGTGATGTGTGGGGTGCCGAGTTGCTTCAAATCCCCCACGTGGCATGAGGAGGTTGTAACGCCCTCGATGCGGCTATATCTCCCACGTGTCAAAGCACGACTTACAAGCATAACCGCATTGAAAGCAATGTCACAAGTGAGGTAATCTTCACACAACCCATGTAATACATAAGGAAAGAGATACATAGTTGGCTTACAATCGCCACTTCACACAATACATGAATAAAGCATTACATCATCCAAATACAATCAAGGTCCGACTATGGAACCAAAATAAAAGAAGAACCCCAAATGCGACACGGTCCCCGATCGACCCCAACTGGGCTCCACTACTGATCAACTAGTACGAAACAACACAAAGGACAAGATCTTCATCGAGCTTCTCCTGAGCTTGGTTGCGTCATCTGCACGGACTCATCGGCACCTGCAAGCTGGTTTTGGAAGTATCTATGAGTCACGGGGACTCAGCAATCTCACACCCTCGCGATCAAGACTATTTAAGCTTATGGGTAAGGTAAAGGTACGAGGTGGAGCTGCAGCAAGCGACTAGCATATATGGTGGCTAACATACGCAAATGAGAGCGAGAAGAGAAAGCGAAGCACGGTTGAGAATCTATGATCAAGAAGTGATCCTAGAAACAACCTACGTCAAGCATAACTCCAACACCGTGTTCACTTCCCGGACTCCGCCGGAAAGAGACCATCACGGTTACACACGCGGTTGATGTATTTTAATTAAGGTCAACTTCAGGTTTTCTACAACTGAACATTAACAAATTCCCATCTGCCCATAACCGCGGGCACGGCTTTCGAAAGTTCAAATCCCAGCAGGGGTGTCCCAACTTAGCCCGTCACAAGCTCTCACGGTCATCGAAGGATATTCCTTCTAGCGGGAAGACCCGATCAGGCTCGGAATCCCAGTTACAAGACATCCTCGACAATGGTAAAACAAGTCCATCAAGACCACCTGTTGTGCCGACAAATCCCCATAGGAGCTGCACATATCTCGTTCTCAGGGCACACCGGATAAGCTAAGTGTACAGGAGCCAACGTAACCCAAGTTTCCAAGGGACGGCCCCGCACGGTGCTCTGGATTGGACCAACACTTAGAGAAGCACTGGCCCGGGGGGGGGGGGGTTTAATAAAGATGACCCTTGGGCTGGCCGACCCAAGGGAAAGAAAAGGCTGGGTGGCAAATGGTAAAACCAATGTTGGGTCTTGCTGGAGGAGTTTTATACAAGGCGAACTGTCAAGGGGTTTCCATTATAACCCAACCGCGTAAGGAATGCAAAATCCGGGAACATAACACTGATATGACGGAAACTAGGGCGGCAAGAGTGGAACAAAACACCAGGCATAAGGCCGAGCCTTCCACACTTTACCAAGTATATAGATGCATTAATTAGATAATAGATATTGTGATATCCCAACAAGTAAACATGTTCCAACAAGGAACAACATCTCCATGTTCCAACAAGGAACAAACTTCAATCTTCACCTGCAACTAACAACGCTATAAGAGGGGTTGAGCAAAGCGGTAACATAGCCAAACAACGGTTTGCTAAGACAAGGTGGGTTAGAGGATTGGTTTAAAAATATGGGAGGCATGATAAGAAAGTGGTAGGTAGCGTAGCATAGGCATAGCAAAAGAGCGAGCAACTAGCAAGCAAAGATAGAAGTGATTTCCAGGGTATGGTCACCTTGCCTGAAATCCCGCAAGGAAGAAGAACGAGTCCATGAAGAAGATAAACGGACGTAGCCGAACGGGTCCTCACAAACGCGACATTATCGGAACCAACCCGGAGAAGCAAACACCAGAAAGGAGCAAACAACATAGTAAACAACCAACACATGACCATGGCATGATGCACAACCAAGTATGATGCATGTACGGTTTAATGAAGCATGGCATGGCAAAGTGCACAAGCAATTCTATAAATTAAGTGGAGCTCACTATGCAACGAGTTGCGTATTGACGAAACACCACAACAAGTTATTTAGTTCGATCTCGTTTATGTACCCATCAATATTAAATGTTGTTAAACATGGCAAGAGGGTGAAGCAAAAAAAAACTACCTATCTAGGCAAGTTTAAATGAGGCCAGAACAACAAGCAACAAGTCCGGAAAAATCCCCATATGCATATTTTAAGGTTTGGTACTGTTCTGCCCTAAACCATATTTTATAGTTGTTAAACATGCAAAGTACTACCACCATGTTAAACTAGGCATTTTTCCACCCCAACTACATATAAAGTTTATTAAATTCGGAGTTACGGTTATTTAGTTATGAATTAAGTCATTTTAGCATGGCATAGGAGCAAATTTAAACAAACAGCATTTTAAACATTTTAAACATATATGAAAGTTGCAAATTATTAATCTACACAAAAATCTGAGCAAGTTTCATATATAAATCATTTTAATATGATGCACAGTTATTAAGTTATTATATGCATGAGCATGGAGGGTTTTTCTGCAAAACAGGTAAACTCTGGATAAAAGACAAAATCGCAGACACAGAAAAAAAACTACATTGGGCCAAATCTGCAGCCTGGCCCAACAGTTACAGGGGCGCTGGAGGCTCACCATGGGCCTAGGCCCATTCGGTGGAGGAGGGAGACCCGCAGGGCGCGCAGCTGGGCCTGTGGTCAACGCGTCGAGTGGAGCGGGCGTGATGCTCTGCTCGTCTCTGAAGAAGAACGACAGTGCCAGGTTCAGATCAACAAACTTGGCGGCGGGAACGGCTGGGAGCAGAGCTCCGGCGAGCGGGCGAAGGGGTAGCGAGGTACATGGCGTTCGGATCTAGCTGGAAACGGGTCTTGGACGCTGAGAAGAGCCCGATCCGGCGGCCGACACCTTTCTCTGAAGAAGAAAGCAGCCATGGCGCGGGGGCTTTAGACCGGCGACGGGAAGTAGGGAGACAACGACTTGGGACAGAGGGCCCGGTTGAGGACAACGCAGCGAAACGGGACGACCCTGGGCTCCTCCAGGCGGTGGCTTGCTTGCTTCGGCGAGGCGATTGCAAGCGAGGAGAGTTGAGGCGGCCGGTGAGGGTCTTCGGTTCGGTGGTGCTGACCTTGCAGAAGAAACAGGGCGACCACACAATTAGCAGCAGCAGCAGGAGAAGAACAACGAGAAACAGGGAGGAGGCGCGACGAGGAGGACCTGCGGGTCGGAGCGGCTTGACGGCGGGGGCCATGGTGTGGTGCTGCTCTCGATCCACCCTGGATCGAGGCACGGGAGGAGGGGAGGAGGCGCGGCGCAGCCTGCTCGAGCTCGAGGGTGAGGGCGGTGCTCGGGGTTGGCTGATGCTCTGCTCGGCGGTGCTCTGGCCAGGGCTCTCGGGAGGAGGAGGTTGCGGGATTGGGGCGCGGGCGCAGCGGCTCGATGGTTGGGCGAGGGGATCGAGGGAGATTTGAGTGAGGGGATCCCGATGTGGAAGATGAGACACGGGGTGGCGGCGGCAGAGAAGGATGGATGGGACATCTCCCTAAAATTTAGGGTTTTGGTCTGATTTTGTTAGGGGTTGCCCACTATATATAGTAGGTGGCTAAAAAGAGAGGGGATTAGAGCCTCTAGATTTTGATCGAACGGCTTCGGGTGGTCTAAACAAAGAACGGATGATGTTTAGGATAACTCGGGATTGTTCCGGACCCACTGGTCATGACCGTGCGGATTCGGGTTCGGGGAAGTTTCGTACATGGTTGCCAAGGGGTTCGATGCACTGTGTAAAGAGGGATTCTGACAAAAGGCCACGGAGGCAAGGGGGGTTAGGATTGGTTTCGGAGCCTCTGATCGCGACCGATGGATCCGATCAAGAGGGGGGATAGGTAGGCCTAGGGGCTAACTCGTCCCTCCGATCATAATCGGACGGTCGCGAATAAATAGGTTAGGGGGGCCAATTAACAAAACGGAGATATTTTGTAGATGTTTGGGGATGATCCGGACACAACGGTGGCAACTGTCTGGGTCGGGTTCGGGGCAGCTTTCGGATGCGCGTGAGGAGGGCGCGGGCTGACAAGAGAGTTTAGGTAGGGCCTGACGGTGAGTGGGTAGTGGGTTGTGCAGAAGGCCTCAGACTAAGAGAAGAGAAAAGAGAGAGAGACCCGACGACTGTTTCCGGAGACCGAAAACGTCTGACGTTTGACCGACTATATTGTCGCTATAGTTAATCATTTGGGCGTCAAACGATCTCCGAATGCGATGAAACTTGACAGGCGGCCTACCTACACCATAATAAGACCACACGCCAACTTTCAACCCAATCCGAGAACATTTTCCGGCCACTTATAAAATAATATTTCAAACGTGCCGCGGGCGCGTGCAAGTGTGTCTTGGCTCAGAACGGACAACGGACGGAACTGGGGCAACCTGGTCGGATGCAAGTTTTGAAAACATGATGATGCAATGCACATGATGACGTGGCAAGATGCAACACGCAAGCAAATGACAAGGCAACAACAACAAAACACCGGAAGACACCTGGCGCAACGGTCTCGGGGCGTTACAGAGGTAGAAGCTGAAATTTCCCTCCCGCGTTAGTGGTTTGGTTTGAAGCGAGCTCTATATTGACCATCCCCAAACTTCGAATATGAAATGTTGTGGTTGCAGGATGCAATTATCTCTTTGAATAAACCTCCGTAATCATAAAATAGTACTCTCTCTCTCTCTCGTGCATAAATATAAAAATTTGTATTTTTAATTTGGACTACAGATGAACTGAAATGAGTGACTAAAACATACCTATGTACATCCGATTTACAAAAAGTTACTCCATTCGATCCATATTAATTGACACACAATTAGTATAACTTTAGTACAAAGTTGTACTAATTGTGCGTCAATTAATACTAAAGTTGTACTAATTGTGCGTCAACTAATATGAATTGGAGGGATTCGAACATCTTATATTTGTGAACCGAGGGAGTATGTTTTTCGGTGTTGGTCCTAGCAAAAGAGGTTGTGAATGCACTATTTTTTACTATGGATCCAATACAAGATTCTATAGTGTTAGCTGAGACTAAAAATATTAGTGAGTTCTAAATGCTCCAAAATGATAAATTAAGCAAGTGCAACGGACAATGTTATATGATATTTGCATTGTGTTTATAAGAAACTAGGATGTACCTGTATCATGGTGGTTTTATCTTTCAGAGCATTATTATGACGACGGCTTCTCAAATTCTCCACAAACATATAACTGCCCATATTGGCTAAGATTTGCCAAGGTTTTGTCCGGTTCAATGCGAGAGGGCAACTGAATTACCTATAAAAGGGGAAACACATTTAACAAACCTAATATAAAATGGTAGGACCATCATGGCGCAGTTCAAGTGTTTGACATACCTTCTAGAAGCAAGTAATACCCCATGGATTGTCCAGTTGTGTAGCCTCTCTAGTAATTATCAAACGACCCATGGGATCTGAATGAACTTGAAGCTACATAAAACATTAATTAATAAATATCTATAAGAAAACTCAGTACTCCATATTCTCCAATAAGCATGAGAAAAAATATATGAAAAGTGAATAACTCATGAAGAATTAAATCACTAATGCATAACTGCACCCACATTTATTTAATTTCTATACCTCTTCACGTTGAAGGCTAGGAACATTTATCTTCACCCAGTCAGCATGAGATCCCATATCGATGTTTGTTCATTTACTTCTGTAATAAAAATCATTTTCAGCCAACCACATCCATGGAAATCAATGAATCAAGAGAGACAAAGCACATGAGCTTATTCAAAAATAAAGTGTATGCTAATTTTTCGGCGACCCACTTTTCTATATATTCACTAGGTTGGAATAATAAATTATGGAAAAACACTAACATTGCAAATTGAATACCAGAAAATATGTACCAAGAAATTCACTTATATCAAAATGGTATATTTTTAATCTAATATACACTAAAAAATGGTACAAAAAACTTCATGTTTGGACAAGTTATGATTTCTTAAGCCATTGGTCGAATATCCTTTAATTTCTATAGTTCTTATGTTAATATGAGATAGATAGCTGAAACGATGTTTTTTTATTATCTACATGTTGTATTATTCTTTTCTTGAGTATTTATCAACTAATGAAATGGTGTGAAGAAGAATGTAACAAAAAAACCCTTTATGTGACTAAAAAAGTGCATAAATGAAACTTACTAGCAACTAAACAAGGCTAGTAACCAAAACATAAATGTGAAAATGTTATGTTCAATGGTTTATGAAGATGCTTAAAAGAAGAGCTTTATTGTATATTATCAAGTCCGTGTTGTGAGTCTTTATCATCTTCAATGTTTGAGACTGTTCTCCTCTTTGGTGAATCTACATAAATCCAATGGAAAATAGATAATAATATAAATGGATGGTAATTAATAAATTTAGGAAAAGATACCAATCCTTTAGGAGTTCCATCTTTCTTCAAGCAAATTATCCCCTTTATCTTACAACTTACCATTTTGTGGCGATCTCTGAGAGTGCCATTGTTGCATAGCAAAAGTTGCAAATCCCCTTTGAACTCTTCCAAACACACTTGGTCCACTCATATGTAAATCAAAATTAGAGCATGCATTCAGTATCTTGGCTGGCACATTTAAAATTGTATCGCTTTTGTATTTAAGATGTGTACATTAGCATCCTACCAGCACTATGTTCATTGTATTTCAAGATTTCAAATGCAAACTTAATTTTCAGTTCATTCGAACCACTATTTTGTTAAAATAGCTACAAAACTTAGTCATATTTATTTTATTTCCATATGTAATAGCATATGTTATACTTCATATAGTCGCACCCCTTTTCCAGAAGCATTTTGCTTTGTCGAGGTAGATGGAATAACCTTGAACTTGCATGCCTCATCCTTTTTCATCTCAAATTTAAGGAGTACCTATAGGGGGAAACAATAAATGTAACTCAGACTGAGGTTTGTTATGTGAATAGCCAACAATTCTTGATGATCTCACAATATAATTTAGAAACATATTCTACTTCAATTTCTCTAACCATGAGATACCACTTCCTTTTAAGGATTCTCAAGATCCAATCCACATGTTACTGCCACATATATATCTAGATTATTTAGCCTAAAATTATTCCCATGTCATTATATTGGTTATACAGAGTAGATTCCAAGCCCTAAAGCCATGTTGACAACTTTGTGAAACTTAAGAAAAGTTGAATTTATTTTAGTTGGCAATGGCTCATTTCATAGGACTCGTAGAATATTTTAGTAAGTTTTTTATTCCACTGACTAGCTTGGTACCCATCAGGTCATTAACCATGGTAGGATTAAACCACAAAAATATCACAACTAAATAAATATAGAAGGGCGAGCCGAATATAAGAAGCACCTTGTGGTAGAAGTTGCGAGAGGACCATGAAACAGTTGTGCGTGTTCTACAAAAAAGATGATTGTCAAAACACATGAACAAAGCAGGAAAATAAGATCATATGCCAATTTATTCTAGCTTATGTCATTGCACAATTGAATATGAGGTTCATAAATGAAAAGGCAATCAAAATGCTTCCAAGAGAAGTGGAATTCACACTTTGGAGGTTTAAAAGGCTATCCCACTTTACGCCATATTTTTCTTGATGTTACCTATTGATGCAATTGAAAAGTAATTACACATGTGATGGACAATAGGTAAACATTGCAAAACAATATTACAATAAAATATATAGAATCACATTGTCTAAGACATACAAAATGGATTGTATATCACATTTAATTTGGTGGGGTGAAGAGTACTAACTTGTAACCCTTGGAAGTAGGTCAATGTTTTTTTAAAGAAACCCAATTTGCTAGTTGTACACTAATATATGTATGGGTGAATATATTGATGGACATATTTTGAGTAGCTGTCTTTTCCATCTCCTAAATTTGGAGTTTTTCTAAAGACCATTTTGGTAAAAAAAAATACAAGGTTATTTAGTTTTTTCTAGAACTCCTTAGTAATTATGGTTTCCCCGCCAGTTGTTAGCATTAAGAGCGGTGTCTTATTATAGTGTCAATCACTTTACTAGAATACACAAAACAATTCCAAGTAGGTTCGTTCAAGGATGAACGAATATATTTATTCCTGGGAAGATATAGAACTTGGCCAACAAAATTGAGCATACATGATAAAAAAAGAGTTAAAATATCACCGCAATACATGTGAGTATGACTTTACCTCTCTTTATCTTTTGTGATAGAATTTGATTCCTTTCTAATAGGTAAATACTTGAAGAAACCCAAATTATGTTATGATGGTTTAACATGGTCGCACATATGGTAGGTGAATTACTAAACACACAACACACTACGTTAAAATAATGAAGTGATCCAAATTTCTTGGTTGTGTGCATAATTATGAAAATGAAATGGGATAAAATGTCACCAAAATGTTGGTTGATACTTTATATAAGATATATTCATTTGTGAGGGATATAAGATGTCTCCAGTTGAGATGGGATAATGTACAAAATCACACCTAGATATAAATACATAGGTAGAAAGGGAATCAAATCCATAGCTCATGTTATACATAGAGGGATGTAAACATCAGAGAATGATCACCTGGTAATAACCACCCAATTTTTTCACCTTTCTCCACAACCTACACAAATTAGTCAATCTCAAATTAGTTGGTTCATTATGCTCATAGAACCTTGTATCGCTAAGAAGTGCAAAATTGTGTAGCACTAACTTAAGGTAGTTCAACCCTTCACCTTAGAACTTTGGAGGTTTGAATTAAATTGAATTTTCCTTGTGGGATCATTCAAGTTCAATCAAGAAATTATTATGCTCCTCCTCAGTAACCAAGTCCTTATCAATATGGTGATGGAAATATGCCCTAGAGGCAATAATAAAATGGTTATTATTATATTTCCTAAATCATGATAAAGGTTTATTATTCATGCTAGAATTGTATTGACCGGAAACTTAAATACATGTGTGGATACATAAACAAATACTGTGTCCCTAGTGAGCCTCTACTATACTAGCTTGTTGATCAAAGATGGTTAAGGTTTCCTAACCATAGACATGTGTTGTCATTTGATAAGGGGACCACATATCAGGAGAATGATGTGATGGACAAGACCTATCCGTTAGCTTAGCATAATGATTGTTGAATTTTATTGCTATTGCTTTCTTCATGTCAAATACATATTCCTTCGACTATGAGATTATGCAACTCCTGGATACCAGAGGAATACCTTGTGTGCTATCAAACGTAACAACGTAACTGGGTGATCATAAAGATGCTCTACAGGTGATACGTCTCCAAGGTATCTATAATTTTTCATTGTTCCATGATATTATATTATCTGTTTTGGATGTTTTATATGCATTAATATGCTATTTTATATTATTTTTTGGACTAACTTATTAACCTAGAGCCAAGTGCCGGTTTCTGTTTTTCCTTGTTTTTGAGTTTCGTAGAAAAAGAATACCAAACGGAGTCCAAATGGAATAAAACCTTCATGATGATTTTTCTTGGACCAGAAGACACCCAGGAGGCTTGGAGTGCAAGTCAGAAGAGCCATGAGGCGGCCACAAGGGTGGAGGGCACACCCCCTGCCTTGTGGGCCCCTCGTGACTCCCTTGACCTAATTCCTCCACCTATATATTCACATATATTCCCAAACCACCAGAAGCATCCACGAAAACACTTTTCCACCGCCGCAATCTTCTGTACCCATGAGATCCCATCTAGGGCCTTTTCTGGCATCTTGCCGGAGGGGGATTCGATCACGGAGGGCTTCTACATCAACTCTATTGCCCTTCCAATGAAGCGTGAGTACTTTACCACAAACCTAGCTACGGGTCCATATCTAGTAGCTAGATGGCTTCTTCTTCTTCTTCTTCTCTCTCTCTCTCTTTGATTCTCAATACCATGTTCTCCTCGATGTTCTTGGAGATCTATCCGATGTAATATCTTTTGCGGTGTGTTTGTCGAGATCCGATGAATTTTGGATTTATGATCAACTTATCTATGAATATTATTTGAATCTTCTCTGAATTCTGATATGCATGATTTGATATCTTTGTAATTCTCTTTGAACTGTTGGTTTGGTTTGGCCAACTAGATTGGTTTTTCTTGCAATGGGAGAAGTGCTTAGCTTTGGGTTCAATCTTGCGATGTCCTTTCCTAGTGATAGTAGGGGTAGCAAGGCACGTATTGTATTGTTGCCATCGAGGATAAAAAGAAGACGGGGTTTATATCATATTGCTTGAGTTTATTCCTCTACATCATGTCATCTTACTTAATGCATTACTCTAGTCTTCTTGAACTTAATACTCTAGATGCAGGCAGGAGTCGATCGATGTGTGGAGTAATAGTAGTAGATGCAGAATCGTTCCGGTCTACTTGACACGAACGTGATGCCTATATTTCGTAATCACTGCCTTAAATATCTTCATAACTTTGCGCTTTTCTATCAATTGCTCGACAGTAATTTGTTCACCCACCGTATTATTTGCTATCATGAGAAAATCCTGTAGTGAAACCTATGGCCCCAGGGTCTATTTTCCATCATATAAGTTTCTGATCTACTATTGTCCATCATATTAGTTTCTGATCTACTATTTTGCAATCTTTTACTTTCTGATCTATAAACCAAGAATACCAAAAATATTTACTTTACCTTTTGTTTATTTTCATCTACCTCTATCAGATCTCACTTTTTCAAGTAACCGTGAAGGGATTGACAACCCCTTTATCGCGTTGGGTGCAAGTTGTTTGATTGTTTGTGCACGTATTGGTGATCTGTGCGTTGTCTCCTACTGGATTGATACCTTGGTTCTCAAATTGAGGGAAATACTTATCTCTACTTTGCTGCATCACCCTTTCCTATTCAAGGGAAATACCAACGCAAGCTCAAGAAGTAGCAACAGGTTTCTCCGAAGGTGTTTGTTGAGTTGGCATAGATCGAGATTAGGATTTGTCACTCTGAGTATCAGAAAGGTATCTCTGGGCCCTCTCGGTAATACACATGATAAGCTTGCAAGCAAATGACTAAGTAGTTAGTCATGAAGTGATGTATTACAGAACGATTAAAGAGACTTGCCAATAACCATATTGAACTAGGTATAGAGATACCAACGATCAAATTTCGGGCAAGTAACATACCGATGGACAAAGGGAATTATGTATGTTGTCATAACGGTTCGACCGATAAAGATCTTCGTAGAATATGTAGGATCCAATATGGGCACCCAGGTTCCACTATTGGTTATTGACCGGAGAGGTGTCTCGGTCATGTCTACATAGTTCTCGAACCCGTAGGGTCCGCACGCTAACGTTCGTTGACGATATAGTGTTATATGAGTTATTTGGTGACCGAATATTGTTTGGAGTCCCGGATGAGATCACAAACATGACAAGGAGTCTCGAAATGGTCGAGAGGTAAATATTGATATATAGGACGATGGTATTCGGAGACCAGAAGTGTTTCGGAGGGTACCAGGTACTTATCGGGTCAACGGAAAGGAGTTTCGGGCACCCCGGCAAAGATATGGGCCTTATGGGCCAAGAGAGGAAACACACCAGCCCACAAGGGGCTGGTGCACCCCTATAGAGGACGGCCCTATGAGGAGGAGAAGGAAATAGGGGAGGGAAAGGAAAGTGTGGAGTAGGACTTCCCCTTCCTTCTCTCTACCCCCTCTTTCCTTCCCCCTTCATATAAGGAAAATGGGGGCGCAGGGCAAGGCAGCAGCCCTAGGGCTGCCGCCAGGTCTCTTGGGGCACCCTAGGGGCTGCCTCCTCCCCTCCCATCTATATATACATGGGGAGGGGGCTCCACACAAGGACACAACATTGTCTTAGCCGTGTGCGGCGTCCCCGTCCACCGTTTACTCCCTCGGTCATATTTTTCATAGTGCTTTGGCGAAGGACTGTGGAGATTATCACCATCACCGTCACCACGCCGTCGTGCTATCGGAACTCATCTACTACCTCATCATCTGGATGGATCAAGAAGGTGGAGGACATCACCGAGCTGAACGTGTGCAGAATGCAGAGGTGTCGTGCGTTCGGTACTAGATCGGTTGGAGCGCGAAGAAAGTTCGACTACATCAACCGTGTTGTGAAACGCTTCCTCTTACGGTCTAAGAGGGTACGTAGACATATTCTCCCCCTCATTGCTATGCATCTCCATGGATAGATCATTGCATGTGCGTAGAATTTTTTTGTTTTCCCTGCAACGATTCCCAACATATGGGTGCTTCCAAACGTCAATGAATGATTTCAGATTTTTAACAATGCACTTTCCTCCTCATCTTTCCTAGTGGGTGCAGGTTGAAAATGATTCTCATCATTCATATTGTTGTTGATATCACAAAAATTATTACTTTGCTCCTCTAATGAGATACCATCTTCATCCTGCACCTTTGATTGTACATCCCTGCTCTCTAATTGTTGAACTTTCATACTTCTATGTTTATCTCTTCTAGAATAAGTAACCTTATAATTTAGAGAGTCGACATTCTTCTTATCTTGAGAATGAACCACCAAATCATATTTTTCTCTCTACCCATCCCCCCTCCACATCTAGTACTTTAGTGTTTCCTAGAATCTCTACATGATCGATGGAACATACGAACTCGCCAATCCACTCCCGTCCTTAATGTATTTCCTCTCTTCAATGCCCAAACTATCATCAATCGGCATACCTGCTCTTGATTCCTGATACATCTCCAACGTATCTATTTTTTTATTGTTCCATGCTGTTATATTATCATTCTGGGATGTTTTATATTCATTTTATAGTAAATTTATATCATTTTTCGAAACCATCCCTTTCGCCTTTTTATTTTATTATATTAGTCTTCTGCATTGTGAGATGATTGAAATGGCATCGCCCTGGACTAGCCCACCAAGGATAAGACCAGGAGCCCCCCTAGGCCTTCTTGTCACTACCCACCACCGACTGACAACACGGTGTCATCTCCCGTCCCCTTGCTACTCCCCTACCCACAGCGCCACAACATCGGTCGTGGTGAAATCCCTGACATGACCACCTTTGGTAGTAGCACCAGGCACCGCAGGCGGCCTCCACTGCAAAGAAAGAAATGGACGGGGAATGTTTCCATGGGAGACTGGAGGCGGGACCGACGACACCGAGCACCTATCTGATGGAGGGCTTCCCAACGAGGCATCACATGGTGTCATCAGTGGTAGGCGCGCCAGGACCTTTAGCGCATTGTTCCTCTCGCGCCTCCAAGTTCCTTGAGCACATCCAGTCAAGCGTCAATAATGGAATTGGTGACTCGAACCACACCTCTAGTCGAGAAGCAAAAGCTAGAGTTTTTGCCATCTGACCAACAACAGCTTCTGCGGAGCCTACCACCCACTGCCTGAAAGGTCCTAGCTTTCCCCAAGGGGAGGACGATGGGCACCTCCATGACCTCGTTCGAGGACCGGTCCTCCTCGGCTATATCGATCTAGCAGGTTCCCCTTGGTGACCAAATGCCGATGCATGACCGCAAGCCAGCACTGAAACAGAGGACGGTCTGGGAGCACCATCGCCAAGGCGTCGCAACTTGTGACGCCCTCGATTCAATCGTACACTAATCATGCACACAAATGTGTACGATGAAGATCAAGGACTCACGGGAAGATATCACAACACAACTCTAGACACAAATTAAAATAATACAAGCTTTATATTACAAGCCAGGGGCCTCGAGGGCTCGAATACACAAGCTCGAATACACAAGAGTCAGCGGAAGCAACAATATCTGAGTACAGACATAAGTTAAACAAGTCTGCCTTAAGAAGGCTAGCACAAAAACAAGAACGATCGAAAAGGCAAGGCCTCCTGCCTGGGAGCCTCCTAACTACTCCAGGTCGTCAGCGGCCGTCATGTAGTAGTAGGCACCCTCGGGGTAGTAGTAATCATCAGTTGTGTCGTCTGGCTCCTGGGATCCGTCATCTGGTCGCAATAATCGGGTATAGGGAAAAAAGAGGTAGCAAAGCAACCGTGAGTACTCATCCAAAGTACTCGCAAGACTTACATCAAATCTAAACTAAGTATGCATCTGTATCAAAGGAATGGGCTGTATCTGTGGACTAAACTGCAGAATGCCAGAAGAGAAGGGGAAAGCCTAGCCTATCAAAGACTAGCATCTTCAAGCATCTTGCAGCATTTAGAAGAGTACATATCAACATAAGGTAAAGCAGTAGTAGTGTTATCAACCTTGGCCAGAGATCCTTTCTCGACTCCCTGTGAGAAAGCAATCCCAGAGCCATACTATCCAGTTATCACCTCAAGTATCCAGTTCTAGTTGTATCGATCGGGATACAACTCCAAGTGTCCGTTACCGTAGGACAGGCTATCGATAGATGTTTTCTTCCCTGCAGGGGTGCACCAACTTACCCACCATGCTCGATTAACTCCGGTTGGACACACTTTCCCGGGTCATGCCCGGCCTCGGCCAAACGATACGCCGCAACCCGACCTAGGCTAAATAGAGAGGTCAGCCCGCCGGATTAAACCTATGCCCCCAGGGGTCATGAGCCATCGCCCCGAGAACTCCTGCACGCTGCGAACGCGGCCGGTGAGCAGACCTAGCTACCTCCTTTAAAAGGCAGGTGCTTACGCAGTCCAACCCGGCGCGCGCCGCTCAGTTGCTGACGTCTATTAAGCTTTGGCTGGTGCATACGACGTAGAACGCCCATACTATGCCCACGTGATGGTTAGTGCTATTAGGCTAGAGGCCCCTCAGATCAAATATCCAAACCGTTAGTGTGTTGGTAGTGCGGTAACGAGCAGAGACTCGGGAAAGATGTGACCCCGTCACCCCGTCTCGAGTACTTGCGGCAAGGGCTAAGAATGCCCGGCCACTCCTCGTAAGTATCTCGCAGGCACCTTCCAGGTCAACCCGACTCCACATCACTTGCAATTAAGCTTGCGCGGGTACCCCTCAGGGCCGACCCATCTTTAGTAACATGGTTCAGTGTAAAGTCATAGTAACCATAGTAATTGTGTGTTTAACACCAAGGGAAACCCTGAGGAACCACCCTCGGTGGATTCCACGCGATGTAATCATCAAGGTAAACATAAGAGGAACCACCCTCGAGGTTCACACTTGAGGGGTCGCACGACAGAGTCGTATCGGAAGTGGTTAAGGAGGAAATCACCCTCGATGACCACGACCGAATAGCTACACTACAGAGATCTCATCAGGAGTGATGTATGAGGTGTCACCCTCGACACTCGATAGTAACTCTGCGGAGTCGTACAACTAGGGGGGTGATGTGCGGTGTCGGGGCCTGGACGTTGATCACGTTGATCGAGTCATCGAACATAAAGCGGGGCAACAAGGACAATGTGGGGGTCACTGATGGATCACTAACCAACCTATACTAAGCAGTTTAGAATAAGCAGGTAAGGTATGAAAGCAGGTAACAAAAATAGGCTATGCATCAGAGTAGGATCATACAGAAAGTAGTAGCAGTTCTAATGCAAGCATGAGAGGGAAAGAAATGGGCGATATCGGAATGCTCAAGGGGGTTTGCTTGCCCGGAAGCTCTGCTGAAAATGAAGAAGTGTCATCGACGTAGTCAATCACAGGGGCGGCATCGGTCTCAGGGTCTACCAGAGAGAAGAGGGGGAAGAAACAATAAATATAAAGCAAACATACCATCACAAAGCATAACATGGCAATAAGTTGTGTCGGGTGTGACCTAGCGTATGGCTACACGATAAAGGTGAAGGGGGAATTCAACCGGGAATGTTTTCCCGGTTCCAGACCTGTGTCAGACAGAAGACCGGAGGGGGAATGTTCCATGTTCAGCATGCTAGGGGCATGTGACAGAAGAACAGACCGGGTATTCGGATTCATCTCGTCGTTCTGGGCAACTTTTATGTATAAAACTTTTTCATCCGAGTTACGGTTATTTTTATATGAATTATTAAAGTTTTAGCAATATTCTGAAATTATCATTAAATCTAAAACGGGGTTATTGCATCAGCATGACGTCATCATGACGTCAACAGTCAACAAAGTTGACCAAAGTCAACCCTGGCGTGTGGGGCCGTTCTATCATAGACTAACAACTAAATAACAATTTTAATTAACTAATCAAGTTAATTAGGTACTAAACAAAGTTAATTAAGTTAATCAATTACCTAATTAATTAATTACCTAATTAATTAATTACTTATTCTTATTTTTAAAATACATTTTGTTTTTTTAAAGGGGCTGGGCCCCATTGTCAGTGGCCAAAAGGCCAGCTGGGCGAGCGCTATCGGGTGCGGGCGCCCGCACACCCGCACCGGAGTGACAGACGGCGCCGGCGGGGCCCTGGTCAGCCGCGTCCGGCCGGGGTAGGAGGGCGGGAGCGCGGCCTCCGGCGCGGACGCACGCACGCGGCATCGTCGGATGA
>NC_041388.1:409933512-409934251 GCF_002162155.2 Triticum dicoccoides | reverse complement strand
GGGATAGGGTCGCGGTGGCTGCGGTCGTCGGGCGCGAGAGCGGAGTGACGTGCAACGGCGGCGGACAGCAGCGAGGCTCAGTGAGTAGAATGACATGGGTGGTAGGACGAGGAGCAGCAGGCAGGAGGGGAACGGCTCGGGCGGTTGTGGCATGGGAGAGGCCATGCCAGAGAAGTTTCGGGCATGCCAGAGAAGTTGATTTTTATCTTAATATTTTCATTGTCTATCACATCTTATTTACTATGCTTGTTACAGTCGCATTGGCTGAAAGAAGTTTTTTGAAGTTGAATTATTGAAGAATTATTTGAGGTCAACAATGACTCAAAAGAGGTTAAATGGTTTGGCTACATTATGCATCGAGAAGAAATTATTGGATGGGATTGACATCGACCCCATCATATGTGACTTTGCATCGAGGAATGATAGAAGAAATTTTAAGGTAATATGTATAAATTATTTGATACACATACTGATTTTGGATGCATTTAAGTGTTATTGGCAATAATTTATATAGAGTTTTTGAAGAAAAAAAATATACATAGATATACGTATATTAGAATGAGTGTATATATATTACGGGCCCCTAATTTTTAGTTTGCCCTGGGGCCCCAAAATCTCAGGACCGGCCCTGGACTGAGGCGGCTCAAAGTGGAACCGCAGATGCGGAGGATGACTTGGTTTCTTCTCTGCCGGTGAGACGAGCTGGAGGCTGCATGGATTGTGAAGGGGTGAAGATGCT
>NC_041388.1:409918582-409933214 GCF_002162155.2 Triticum dicoccoides | reverse complement strand
GAAGGGATTGGCGATTCCTGCTAGATAGGCGGTGCAAATATACTGCCCGATGCCGTGGACCAGGATGCAGTGAGTGTCCAATACAAACCAATCTACTTGGAACAGGAGTGAATTTGTGTTATTTCTCGCCTTGAAGCTGTTTTAGTTCTTGTGGATAATTTTGTGTTGAAATATATGCTTTATCAGCTTTGCTGGTAGTTTTGTTGTAAAAACGCTGTTCATCTGGTCGATTTTGATTTTCTGGTCGGTGCACCATACTGAAAATTAGTCAGAAACATGAACATTGAAAAACATTCTGAGAGGGTGACCTATATTGTAGTAGCAACATGAGCGAGCAGTCACACTAATGGGCGATTTCATGCCCAGATTAAGATATAAAAAAGAACATGGTATGATGATTTCCAGACATGGCTGATGCCTCGGTTCACAAAATTTGCTGGTCTCGCACACACAAAAAAAGGATGCTGCTACCTGCCGTTTTTGTTTGATAAAATGATTTTTTTTCTGAATCTGTTCCTGCTACTTGCATAGCAACACATATATGTCCTGTAAATTATATCCCAGCAAATATTCTTGATTCTGCTATGTATAACATCAAAGGCAACTATTCTTGATTATGCTATGTATTACACCAAATGGTGTGGGCAGTGCGTGTCGGCGTTCTAGGAACGGGGTCCCCAGACTTGCCTACCTGCGGCCCGCGACGAGGCTCCGCAAGCGGCCCTGTACGACCCATCTTCACCAGCAAACACTCAAGACCCTCGCGAGGAAGACGACGCAAGACCTCCTCAGGGGTGGCCTCACCAGGCTGGCTTGCGAGGGGCAGAGAGATCAAGGCAAGGGACACCTCGCGAGGTTCCTGTGACGCAAGCCATGACGACTGGAGCCAGGCGGGCGCCAGCGCGCGCAGTGTCCTCGTTTCCTCTTTGGTGCTAAAGGGGCAAGCGCAAGCGAGGAATTCCGAGGCATCATGCAAAGGTTTTCATATCGCTGCAACAAGACCAAGACCAGCAGAACGGCAGGACGGAGGTCACAGTGGAGCCCAAGACGGCGTCACCACTAGAGCCTTTGACAGACAAAGACTACTTTTGTCAGGATAACTTGTACTAGTTGTCTCCTTTTGAATTTGGCCGTTGTGGGATGATACGTCTCTGTCGTATCTATAATTTTTGATTGTTCCATGCCAATATTATTCAACTTTCATATACTTTTGGCAACTTTTTATACTATTTTTGGGACTAACATATTGATCCAGTGCCCAGTGCCAGTTCCTGTTTGTTGCATGTTTTTTGTTTCGCAGAATATCCATATCAAACGGAGTCCAAACGGAATAAAAATTGATGGAGATTTTTTTGGGAATATATATGATTTTTGGGAAGAAGAATCCACGTGAGACGATGCTCGAGGGGCCCACGAGGTAGGGGGGCGCGCCCCAGGGTGTCAGGCGCGCCCCTGACCCTCGTGGCCACCCTATAAGGTGGTTGGTGCCCTTCTTTCTCCGCAAGAAAGCTAATTTCCGGATAGAGATCGTGTCAAAATTTCAGCCCAATCGGAGTTATGGATCTCCGGGAATATAAGAAACGGTGAAAGGGAAGAATCTGAGAACGCAGAAACAGAGAGAGACAGAGAGACAAATTCAATCTCGGAGGGGCTCTCGCCCCTCCCATGCCATGGAGGCCAAGGACCAGAGGGGAAACCCTTCTCCCATCTAGGGAGGAGGTCAAGGAAGAAGAGGAAGAAGGGGGCCCCTCTCCCCCTCTCCTCCGGTGGCCCCGGAATGCCGCCGTGGCCATCATCATCATCACCGCGATCTACACCAACACCTCCGCAATCTTCACCAACATCTCCATCACCTTCCCCCTCTATCTATAGCGGTCCACTCTCCCATAACCCGATGTACCCTCTACTTGAACATGATGCTTTATGCTTCATATTATTATCCAATGATGTGTTGCCATCCTATGATGTCTGAGTAAATTTTCGTTGTCCTATCGGTGGTTGATGAATTGCTATGACTGATTTAATTTTCTTGTGGTTATGTTGCTGTCCTTTGGTGCCCATCATATGATTGCGCACGTGGATCACACCCTAGGGTTAGTTGTATGTTGATAGGACTATGTATTGAAGGGCAAGAGTGACAGAAGCTTCAACCTAGCATAGAAATTGATGCATGCGGGATTGAAGAGGGACCAATATATCTTAATGCTATGGTTGGGTTTCACCTTAATAAACATTAGTAGTTGCGGATGCTTGCTAATAGTTCCAATCATAAGTGCATCGTTTCTTTATCTAAACAGCCCCTACTTTTTATTTACGTACTCTTTATTATCTTGCAAACCTATCCAACAACACCTACAAAGTATTTCTAGTTTCATACTTGTTCTAGGTAAAGCGAACGTCAAGCGTGCGTAGAGTTGTATCGGTGGTCGATAG
Organism: Triticum dicoccoides; assembly: GCF_002162155.2. Classification (NCBI taxonomy): domain Eukaryota; kingdom Viridiplantae; phylum Streptophyta; class Magnoliopsida; order Poales; family Poaceae; genus Triticum; species Triticum dicoccoides. The sequence goes on along the minus strand of NC_041388.1, from coordinate 409,930,781 downwards.
AACTTGAGGGAATATTTGTTCTACCTTTATCTCCTCGTTGTGTTCGACACTCTTACTTATCGAAAACTGTTGCGATCCCCTATACTTGTGGGTTATCAAGACCTTTTTCTGTCGCCGTTGCCGGGGAGCAATAGCGTGGGGTGAATATTCTCGTGTGTGCTTGTTTGCTTTATCACTAAGTAATTTTTATTTGCTGTTCTTAGTTGTTCTTTATCTTTAGTTATGGATATGGAACACGAAATACCAAAAAAATTAGGTGTACTTGCTACTCATGGAGATGGGGAACCTCCTAAAACCCTCGATGCTGGTTATGTGAAAGATATTATGTACTACTTTAATAATCCTGAGAAAACCTCATTCAATTATGTAATGGGAGTAATGTTGGATCAACGTGAATACTTTAGGGATTATCGCTTGACACAAAAAGGGAAACTATTATGGGATCAAATTTATATATTGAAGTGGTATGCTAGACAACTATGCTCGGAATATGATTTTACTTGTTGCTCTAGGATGAATTCTCCACACCTCCCCTTTTCATGCAAATTTAATGATAATGAAACCTTGGCTTCTTATGCTAGAGGTATATATGATTACTATGATGTGGAACAAATAGAAGAATTTGTTGCTTTTATGGGTGCTTATGAAATTGAATCTATGTTTAAAAAGTTTGATGATATTGATGATGCTTGTTATAGATCTGAAAGTTTAGCTATCCTCAAATATTGCTATGAGAATTATGAATACAATTATGAAATTAATACACTTATTAAGAAAGTCTCCGCTGTCCAAGAAGAGACTAATATTTTGTAGGAATCTATGGAAGAAGAAGTTGATGACACTGTGAGCTCATTGGATGAAAAAGATGAGGAGGAGAGTGAAGAACAAAAGGAGGAAGAGCGGATTGATCACCCGTGCCCACCTTATAATGAGAGTAACTCTTCAACTCATACATTGTTTAATTCCCCTTCGTGCTTACCGAAGGATGATTGCTATGATGACTGTTATGATCCCTATGATTCTTTTGAAATATCCCTTTTTGATGATACTTGTGGCCAAGATGCCAATATGAATTATGCTTATGGAGATGAAATTGCTATAGTTCCTTATGTTAAACATGAAATTGTTGCTATTGCACCCACACATGATAGTCCTATTATGTTTTTGAATTCTCCAGACTACACTATATCGGAGAAGTTTGCCCTTATTAAGGATTACATTGATGGGTTGCCTTTTACCGTTGCACATGATAATTTTGATGAATATAATATGCATGTGCTTGCTGCTCCTACTTGCAATTATTATGAGAGAGGAACTATATCTCCACCTCTCTATGTTTCCCACATGACAAAATTGCAAGAAATTGTTTATACTATGCATTGGCCTTTACTATGTATGCATGAATTGTTCTTTTATGACATGCCGATGCATAGGAAGAGAGTTAGACTTCATCATCACATGATATATGTTACCTTGTGCTCACTACTAAATTACAAATCATTGTTAATTAAAATTGGCTTTGATATACCTTGGGATCCGGGTGGATTCACTACTTGAGCACTATATGCCTAGCTTAATGGCTTTAAAGAAAGCGCTGCCAGGGAGACAACCCGGAAGTTTTAGAGAGTCATTTATTTCTGTTGATTGCTTTCATATAGTTTAAAAACAACAAAAATAAAGAGGGTAACCCAAAACTTTTTAAAAAGGAAAGCGAAAGTGAGAAAGACAAGCATTGTTGAAGTGGGAGAGCTCCTTGAACTTTGTTCATGCTCACGGCAACTTTGTGAATCTTGATTACAGAAACTTTTCAATAAAAATAATTATCCCCTTGTACAATTCCATTGTATTATAAAAATAATGTGCCAAGGTTTGCCTTTAGGATGTTTACATTTGCTTGATGATTTGTACGGTGCAGGACAGAAACTTTGGCTGTAGTGCGTGATTTTACATTTTTAGCTGGAACGTCAAATGGTTCTGATTCTTTTTGCACTGTCTTCCTATACAAATTTTTTATTTTTCCTAATTTTGGTAGAATTTTTCAAGTATCAGAAGTATGGTGAATGTTCAGATTATTACATACTGTTCTGTTTTAGACAGATTCTGTTTTTGATGCATAGTTTGCTTGTTTTGATGAAACTATCAATTTATATTAGTGGATTAAGCCACAAAAAGTTATATTACAGTAGACACAATGCAAAAACAAAATATGAATTGGTTTGCAACAGTACTTAGAGTAGTGATTTGCTTTATTATACTAACGGATCTTACCGAGTTTTCTGTTGGAGTTTTGTGTGGATGAAGTGTTCAATGATCGAGAAGGTCTTGATGTGAGAAGAAGGAAGAGAGGCAAGAGCTCAAGCTTGGGGATGCCCGAGGCACCCCATGTAAATATTCAAGGAGACTCAAGCGTCTAAGCTTGGGGATGCTGGGCAGGCATCCCCTCTTTCTTCAAGAAATATCGGTATGTTTTCGGATTCGTTTCGTTCATGTGATATGTGCAATCTTGGAGCGTCTTTTGCATTTAGTTTTCATCTTTCTTTTATGCACCATGCTGGTATGAGATAGTCCTTGGTTGATTTATAGAATGCTCTATGCACTTCACTTATATCTTTTGAGTATGGATTTATAGAATGCTTCATGTGCTTCACTTATATCATTTGAAGTTTGGATTGCCTGTTTCTCTTTACATAGACAACCGCCATTTGTAGAATTCTCTTTTGCTTCACTTATACTTGTTAGAGCGTGGGCATATCTCTTGTAGAAAGAATTAAACTCTCTTGCTTCGCTTATATCTATTTAGAGAGATGACAGGAACTGGTCATTCACATGGTTAGTCATAAAATCCTACATAAACTTGTAGATCGCTGAATATGATATGTTTGATTCCTTGCAATAGTTTTGCGATATAAAGGCGGTGATATTAGAGTCATGCTAGTCGAGTAATTGTGAAATTGAGAAATACTTGTTTTGAGGTTTGCATGTCCCGTAGCATGCACGTATGGTGAACTGTTATGTAACGAAGTCGGAGTATGAGGTGTTTATTGATTGTCTTCCTTATGAGTGGCGGTCGGGGATGAGCGATGGTCTTTTCCTACCAATCTACCTCCCTAGGAGCATGCGCGTAGTACTTTGTTTTGATGACTAATAGATTTTTGCAATAAGTATGTGAGTTCTTTATGACTAATGTTGAGTCCATGGATTATACGCACTCTCACCCTTCCACCGTTGCTAGCCTCTCTAGTACCGCGCAACTTTCGCCGGTACCATAAACCCACCATATACCTACCTCAAAACAGCCACCATACCTACCTATCATGGCATTTCCGTAGCCATTCCGAGATATATTGCCATGCAATTTTCATCGTCATCATATACATGACTTGAGAATTCATTGTCATTGCCTTGCATGATCGTAAGATAGCTAGCATGATGTTTTCATGGCTTGTCCGTTTTTTTGATATCATTGCTACGCTAGATCATTGCACATCCCGGTACACCGCCGGAGGCATTCATATAGAGTCAAACTTTGTTCTAGTATCGAGTTGTAATATCAAGTTGTAAGTAAATAAAAGTGTGATGATCATCATTATTAGAGCATTGCCCCAGTGAGGAAAGGATGATGGAGACTATGATTCCCCCATAAGTCGGGATCAGACTCCGGACTTTACAAAAAAACAAAAGAGGCCAAAGAAGTCCAAATAAAAAAAAGAGGCCAAAGAAGCCCACCAAAAAAATGAGAGAAAAAGAGAGAAGGGGCAGTGCTACTATCCTTTTCCACACTTGTGCTTCAAAGTAGCACCATGTTCTTCATATAGAGAGTCTCTTGAGTTATCACTTTCATATACTAGTGGGAATTTTCATTATAGAACTTGGCTTGTATATTCCGATGATGGGCTTCCTCAAATGCCCGAGGTATTCATGATCGAGCAAGTTGGATGCACACCCATTTAGTTTTAGTTAGAGCTTTCATACACTTATAGCTCTAGTGCATCCGTTGCATGGCAATCCCTACTCACCCAGATTGATATCTATTAATGGGCATCTCCATAGCCCGTTGATACGCCTAGTTGATGTGAGACTATCTTCTCCTTTTTGTATCCTCCACAACCACCATTCTATTCCACCTATAGTACTATGTCCATGGCTCACGCTCATGTATTGCGTGAAAGTTGAAAAGTTTTGAGAACGTCAAAAGTATGAAACAATTGCTTGGCTTGTCATCGGGGTTGTGCATGATGTGAATATTTTTTGTGGTGAAGATGGAGCATAGCCAGACTATATGATTTTGTAGGGATAACTTTCTTTGGCCATGTTATTTTGAAAAGACATGATTGATTTATTAGTAGGCTTGAAGTATTATTGTTTTTATGTCAAATGATAGACTATTGCTTTGAATCACTCGTATCTTAATATTCATGTCATGATTAGATTACATGATCAAGATTATGCTAGGTAGCATTCCACATCAAAAATTATCTTTTTTATCATTTACCTACTCGAGGACGAGCAGGAATTAAGCTTGGGGATGCTGATACGTCTCCATCGTATCTATAATTTTTGATTGTTCCATGCCAATATTATTCAACTTTCATATACTTTTGGCAACTTTTTATACTATTTTTGGGACTAACATATTGATCCAGTGCCCAGTGCCAGTTCCTGTTTGTTTCATGTTTTTTGTTTCGCAGAATATCCATATCAAACGGAGTCCAAAAGGAATAAAAATTGATGGAGATTTTTTTGGGAATATATATGATTTTTGGGAAGAAGAAACCACGTGAGACGATGCTCGAGGGGCCCATGAGGTAGGGGGGCGCGCCCCAGGGTGTCAGGCGCGCCCCTGACCCTCGTCGCCACCCCGTAAGGCAGTTGGTGCCCTTCTTTCACCGCAAGAAAGCTAATTTCTGGATAGAGATCGTGTCAAAATTTCAGCCCAATCGGAGTTACGGATCTCCGGGAATATAAGAAACGGTGAAAGGGAAGAATCTGAGAACGCAGAAACAGAGAGAGACAGAGAGACAGATCCAATCTCGGAGGGGCTCTCGCCTATCCCATGCCATGGAGGCGAAGGACTAGAGGGGAAACCCTTCTCCCATCTAGGGAGGAGGTCAAGGAAGAAGAGGAAGAAGGGGGCCCCTCTCCCCCTCTCCTCCGGTGGCGCCGGAACGCCACCGTGGCCATCATCATCATCACCGCGATCTACACCAACACCTCCGCCATCTTCACCAACATCTCCATCACCCTCCCCCTCTATCTACAGCGGTCCACTCTCCCATAACCCGATGTACCCTCTACTTGAACATGGTGCTTTATGCTACATATTATTATCCAATGATGTGTTGCCATCCTATGATGTCTGAGTAGATTTTCGTTGTCCTATCGGTGGTTGATGAATTGCTATGATTGATTTAATTTGCTTGTGGTTATGTTGCTGTCCTTTGGTGCCCATCATATGATTGTGCGCGTGGATCACACCCTAGGGTTAGTTGTATGTTGATAGGACTATGTATTGGAGGGCAAGAGTGACAAAAGCTTCAACCTAGCATATAAATTGATGCATACGGGATTGAAGGGGGACCAATATATCTTAATGCTATGGTTGGGTTTCACGTTAATGAACATTAGTAGTTGGGGATGCTTGCTAATAGTTCCAATCATAAGTGCATAGAATTCCAAGTAAGGGATGCCATGCTAGCAGTGGCCTCTCCCACATAATACTTGCTATCGGTCTAGTAAAGTAGTTAATTGCTTAGGGGCAATTTCACAACTCCTACCACCACTTTTCCACACTCGCTATATTTACTTTATCGTTTCTTTATCTAAACAGCGCCTACTTTTTATTTACGTACTCTTTATTATCTTGCAAACCTATCCAACAACACCTACAAAGTATTTCTAGTTTCATACTTGTTCTAGGTAAAGCGAACGTCAAGCGTGCGTAGAGTTGTATCGGTGGTCGATAGAACTTGAGGGAATATTTGTTCTACCTTTAGCTCCTCGTTGGGTTCGACACTCTTACTTATCGAAAACTGTTGCGATCCCCTATACTTGTGGGTTATCAAGATGGGATCCCTTCCCGCTCAATATTTGGGAAGAGGACCAGGGCCTCTATTTATAGGACTAGCCACCACCATAGAAGGGGATCGGCTAATCGAGATCATCCCCAATCACACAAGCTCACCGAGCACAAGAACACCTCTCCTCAGGAGGCTATTCTTCCCTTGTAACTGTTCATCCTCAACCCAAGAGGCAATCCACCACACCACACTGGAGTAGGGTATTACACCACAACGGTGGCCCGAACCAGTATAAATCTTGTGTCTCGTGTTCTTTGGGTTTGTCGAGCTAGGCCGTGAGATTGGGGAGTGTGCGAGCTAGAGAGGGTGAGAGATCTTTGTGCGCACCCCAGTGTTCGAACCTCAAGGGTTTTTCCGGAACCTGAAATCCTTCAACATTCATCTCCTTCCATCTTGACTCATTCCTTCCCTTCGCTATGGCGAGAGGGCGCGCCGGCGCTCCGACGATAGTGACGAGGGTCTCTGCTCGACAGCGTGCCCATCCTCCTCAAGTGCTAGTGGTGGCGGAGCAGGCCATGGGAGGAAGAGGGAGGGGCGAGGCCGAGGCTGCCGTGGCGCTCAGAGGAGAGGAGGACGGGGTGGCGCACCGGCCGCGCCTCCGCCAGCAGCTCCTCCCCCAATGGAGGGCCATGTCGGAGACCAGCCCCGCGAATTCTTCATCTGGCTGCACAAGCCAGTGCACGGTCGCCTCCGTCTCCCCACTCCGTTCGCTCGGGAGATGGAGCTCGACCCGCCACAAGCCTTGAGGCTGCATATGAGGGGCTGCGGGAATGGCAGCATGCGGGTCGACGTCGACTTCCCCGCCCCTCATGTCATGTATCTCTGCCGCGGGTGGAAAACATTCGCCCGTGCCCATTGCCTGTCGGAGGGGCTCGTCCTCCACTTCAAATTGATGGAGAACGGCCTGCTCTCCGTTAAGGTTTTTGGGCACTTGGGAACTCGCCTGAGGTGTTGTGTGTAGAGCTCTACTGACAACAAAACCTCCTCCTCGAGCGATAGTGACGAGGAGGACAGCGACATTGATGACGAGGGCATCAAGCGGGAGGACGCCGACTTCGACTCCGACTGACCGCGCTGCCCTCCTCCCTCGGCCACGCGCCCTGCCTAGGGTCTTCCTCGTCAAGCTCTCCATCGACATGTTCCCCGCCGCTTCCTTTTTGCCTTCACCCGCCGCACCTGGGAGGAAAGGGGAAAGAACGGAGATCACGAGGCACCTATCTTTCTTTTAAATTGTAGGCACTTGCCAAATCTTAATTTCTAAACAATGCAATCTCTCAAGCCCATGCTTGTGTCATGTAACCTTCGTACTTGTATCAACATGTTAATGAAAAAGACTAGCCTTGCTGGGAACCCATGCACGCGTTATGCTCGTGCAGAGGCGAAACGCCTCGTTAATGTAAGTAAATGAGTCCTCCCAAAAAGCTGCCCTGCCGGCGCTCTTTGCGCCTGCCGGAGAATCATATCTACCGGGTTACAGACAAAGGGTCCAGCCCCGTCCATCTCCTTTTTAGCAAGGGCAACTACAACCACTCTGACCGAAGCAACGTTCATGCCGAGAATGGGAGCATCCGAGTTTTTAAAGAAGAGTGGTGAGGTTTTCTAATGAACAAGTCATACCTTACGAACACGAATGGGCAAGAGGTAAACTTTATCTGTTTGGTTTGCCGGGGATCGCCGTGCTAGGCAGTCTTCTCGACTTCTGGCCAGAGCTGGGCCCTTGGCAAGATCGCGCGCCCTTGCCGTGGTCGGAAAGAAGAGAGGGCAAGAGCATGGAACATCGATGGTTGATACGTCTCCAACATATCTATAATTTTTTGCTTGTTCCATGCTATTATATTATCTGTTTTGGATGTTTAATGGGCTTTATTATGCACTTTTATATTATTCTTGGGACTAACCTATTAACCGAAGGCCTAGTGCAAATTGCTGGCTTTTTGCCTATTTCAATGTTTCACAGAAAAGGAATATCAAACGGAATCCAAACAGAATGAAACCTTCGCGAGGATCGTTTTTGGAACAAATACAATCCAGGAGACTTGGAGTGGACGTCAAGGAAGCAGCGAGGAAGCCACGAGGCAGGAGGGCGCGCCCCAAGGGGTGGGCGCGCCCCCACCCTCGTGGGCCCCTCGTGGCTCCACCAACCTACTTCTTTCGCCTATATATACACATATACCCTGAAAACATCCAGCAGCACCACAAAACCATATTTCCACCGCCGCAACCTTCTGTACCCGTGAGATCCCATCTTGGGGCCTTTTCTGTTTCTCCGCCGGAGGGGGAATCGATCATGGAGGGCTTCTACATCAACACCATAGCCTCTTCGATGATGTGTGAGTATTTTACCACAGACCTTCGGGTCCATAGTTATTATCTAGATGGCTTCTTCTCTCTCTTTGGATCTCAATACAAAGTTCTTCTCGATTCTCTTGGAGATCTATTCGATGTAATTTTTTGCGGTGTGTTTGTCGAGATCTGATGAATTATGGGTTTATGATCAAGATTATCTATGGACAATATTTGATTCTTCTCTGAATTCTTATATGCATGATTTAAATATCTTTGCAAGTCTCTTCGAATTATCAGTTTGGTTTGGCCTACTAGATTGATCTTTCTTGCAATGGGAGAAGTGCTTAGCTTTGGGTTCAATCTTGCGGTGTCCTTTCCCAGTGATAGCAGGGGCAGCAAGGCACATATTGTATTGTTGCCATCGAGGATAAAAAGATGGGGTTTATATCATATTGCTTGAGTTTATCCCTCTACATCATGTCATCTTGCCTAATGTGTTACTCTGTTCTTATGAACTTAATACTCTAGATGCATGCTGGATAGCGGTCGATGTGTGGAGTAATAGTAGTAAATGCGGAATTGTTTCGGTCTACTTGTCACAGGCGTGATTCCTATATACATGATCATGCCTAGATATTCTCATAACTATGCACTTTTCCATCAATTGCTCGACAGTAATTTGTTCACCACCATAGAATATGCTATCTTAAGAGAAGCCACTAGTGGAACCTATGGCCCTCGGGTCTATCTTCCATCATATTAATTTACCGTCAACTAGTTATTTATGTCGCCGTTTATTTTGCAATCTTTAATTTTCAATCTATATAACAAAAATACCAAAAATATTTATCTTATTATCTTTATCAGATCTCACTTTTGCAAGTGGCCGTGAAGGGACTGAGAACCCCTTTATCGCGTTGGTTGCATGGTTCTTGATTGTTTGTGCATGTACGAGGGATTTGCGTGTATTCTCCTACTATATTGACACCTTGGTTCTCAAAAACTGAGGGAAATACTTACGCTACTTTGCTACATCACCCTTTCTCTTCAGGGAAAACCAACACATGCTCAAGAGGTAGCAAGAAGGATTTCTGGCGCCGTTGCCGGGGAGATCTACGCACAAGTCAAGACATACCAAGTACCCATCACAAACTCTTCTCCCTTGCATTACATTATTTTCCATTTGCCTCTCGTTTTCCTCTCCCCCACTTCACCCTTGCCGTTTTATTCGCCCTTCTTCTTCCGTTTGTCTCTTTTCGCTTGCTTCTTGTGTGCTTGTGTGTTGGATTGTTTGTCACGATGGATCAAGACAATACTAAATTGTGTGACTTTTCCAATACCAACAACAATGATTTTATTAGCACTCCGATTGCTCCTATTACCGATGCTGAATCTTGTGAAATTAATGCTGCTTTGTTGAATCTTGTCATGAAAGATCAATTTTCTCGCCTTCCTAGTGAAGATGCCGCTACCCATCTAAACAACTTTGTTGATTTGTGTGATATGCAAAAGAAGAACGATGTGGACGATGATATTGTTAAATTGAAGCTATTTCCGTTTTCGCTTAGAGATTGTGCTAAAACTTGGTTTTCCTCTTTGCCTAAAAATAGTATTGATTCTTGGAATAAGTGCAAAGATGCTTTTATCTCTAAGTATTTTCCTCCCGCTAAGATCATATCTCTTAGAAACGATATTATGAATTTTAAGCAACTTGATAATGAGCATGTTGCACAATCTTGGGAGAGGATGAAATTAATGATACGTAATTGCCCTACAAATGGTTTGAATTTATGGATGATTATACAAAAATTTTATGCAGGATTGAATTTTGCTTCTAGAAACCTTTTAGATTCGGCCGCGGGAGGCACTTTTATGGAAATTACTTTAGGAGAAGCTACTAAACTCCTACATAATATTATGGTTAATTATTCTCAATGGCACACCAAAAGATCTACTAATAAAAAGGTTCATGCGATAGAAGAGATTAATGTTTCGAGTGGAAAGATGGATGAACTTATGAAATTGTTTGTTAATAAGAGTGTTTCTTCTGATCCTAATGATATGCCTTTGTCTACTTTGATTGAGAATAATAATGAATCTATGGATGTGAATTTTGTTGAGGAACAATTTTGGTAACAACACGTATAGAGGAAACTTTAATTCTAGGCCGTTCCCTAGTAATTCCTCTAATAATTATGGTAATTCCTACAACAACTCTTATGCAAATTTTAATAATATGCCCTCTAATTTTGAGACTAGTGTTAAAGAATTTATGATTTCGCAAAAGAATTTATGTGCCTTGCTTGAAGAAAAATTGGCTAAGATTGATGAGTTGGCTAGGAACGTGGATAGAATTTCTCTTGATGTTGATTCCTTGAAACTTAGATCTATTCCACCTAAGCATGATATCAATGAGTCTCTCAAATCTATGAGAATTTCCATTGATGAGTGCAAAGAAAGAACCGCTAGGATGCGTGCTAAAAAAGATTGCTTTATGACAGCGTGTTCTTCTAGTTTTCATGATAATAATGATGAAGATCTAAAAGTGATTGATGTGTCTCCTATTAAATCTTTGCTTTCCAATATGAATCTTGATAAAGATGGGACTGGAGATGAGTCAACTTTAGTTAAAAAGTGTCCCAATGATTCGGAGTTTTTAGATCTTGATGCAAAAATTGGTAAAAGTAGGATTGAAGAGGTCAAACCTTTACATAGCAATGAACCCACTATTTTGGATTTTAAGGAATTTAATTATGATAATTGTTCTTTAATAGATTGTATTTCCTTGTTGCAATCCGTGTTAAATTCTCCTCATGCGTATAGTCAAAATAAAGCTTTTACCAAACATATTGTTGATGCTTTAATGCAATCTTATGAAGAGAAACTTGAATTAGAAGTCTCCATCCCTAGAAAACTTTATGATGAGAGGGAACCTACTATTAAAATTAAGATTAAAGATCATGAATGCTATGCTTTTTGTGATTTGGGTGCTAGTGTTTCCACGATTCCAAAAACTTTGTCTGATGTGTTAGGTTTCTGTGAATTTGATGGTTGTTCTTTAAATTTGCATCTTGCGGATTCCACCATTAAGAGACCTATGGGAAGGATTAATGATGTTCTTATTTTTGCTAATAGGAATTATGTGCCCGTAGATTTCATTGTTCTTGATATAGATTGCAATCCTACATGTCTTATTATTCTTGGTAGACCTTTCTTTAGAATGATTGGTGCAATTATTGATATAAAAGAAGGAAATATTAGATTCCAATTTACGTTAAGGAAAGGCATGGAACACTTTCCTAGAAAGAAAATTAAATTACCTTACGAATCTATTATGAGAGCCACTTATGGATTGCATTCCAAAGATGACAATACCTAGATCTATTCTTGCTTTTATGCCTAGCTAGGGGCGTTAAACGATAGCGCTTGTTGGGAGGCAACCCAATTTTATTTTTGTTTCTTGCTTTTTGTTTCTGTTTAGTAATAAATAATTCATCTACCCTCTGTTTAGATGTGGTTTTATGTTTTTAATTAGTGTTTGTGCCAAGTAGAACCTTTGGGAAGATGTCGGTGAAGTCTTTATGATCTTGCTGTAAAAAACAGAAACTTTAGCGCTCACGAGATTAGCTGCCATTTTTTTACTGGAGAGTGATATTAGGTTGATTATTTTTTCAGATGATTAATAGATAAATTCCTCATGTCCACAAATTTATTTCAGAATTTTTGGGGTTACATAATTATACGTTTGATACATATTGCTACAGACTGTTCTGTTTTTGACAGATTCTGTTTTTCGTGTGTTGTTTGCTTATTTTGATGAATCTATGGCTAGTATC
>NC_041388.1:409913210-409918339 GCF_002162155.2 Triticum dicoccoides | reverse complement strand
GGGGGGTATGAACCATAGAGAAGATGGAATACAGTAGGTTTAACACCAATATAAATAAATAATGAGTTCATTACAGTACCTTGAAGTGGTGGTTTGTTTTCTTATACTAATGGAGCTCATGAGATTTTCTGTTGAGTTGTGTGTTGTGAAGTTTTCAAGTTTTGGGTAAAGATTTGATGGATTTTAGAATAATTAGTGGCAAGAGCCTAAGCTTGGGGATGCCCATGGCACCCCAAGGTAAAATTCAAGGACAACCAAAAGCCTAAGCCTGGGGATGCCCCGAAAGGCATCCCCTCTTTTGTCTTCGTCCATCGGTAACTTTACTTGAGGCAATATTTTTATTCACCACATGATATGTGTTTTGCTTGGAGCGTCTTGTATGATTTGATTCTTTGCCTATTAGTTTACCACAATCATCCTTTCTATACACACCTTTTGGAGACACACACATGAATCAGAATTTATTAGAATACTCTATGTGCTTCACTTATATCTTTTGAGCTAGACAATTTTGCTCTAGTGCTTCACTTATATCTTTTTAGAGAACGGTGGTGGTTTTATTTTATAGAAATTATTGATCTCTCATGCTTCACTTATATCGTTTTGAGAGTCTTTTAGAACAACATCGTAATTTTCTTTGGCTATAAAATTAGTCCTAATATGATAGGCATCCAAGATGGGTATAATAAAAACTTTCATAAAAAGTGCATTGAATACTATGAGAAGTTTCATACTTGATCATTATTTTGCGATATGAAGATGGTAATATTAGAGTCGTGCTAGTTGAGTAGTTGTGAATTTGAGAAATACTTGAGTTGAAGTTTGCAAGTCCCGTAGCATGCATGTATGGTGACCGTTGTGTGACAAATTTTAAACATGAGGTGTTCTTTGATTGTCATCATTATGAGTGGTGGTCGGGGACGAGCGATGGTCTTTTCCTACCAATCTACCCCCTAGGAGCATGCACATAATGCTTGGTTTTTGATGACTTAAAGATTTTTGCAATAAGTATGCGAGTTCTTTATGACTAATGTTGAGTCCATGGATTTTACGCACTCTCACCTTTCCATCATTGCTAGCCTCTTCGGTACCGTGCATTGCCCTTTCTCACCTTGAGAGTTGGTGCAAACTTCACCGGTGCATCCAACCCCCGTATATGATATGCTCTATCACACATAAACCTCCTTATATCTTCCTCAAAATAGCCACCATACCTACCTATTATGGCATTTACATAGCCATTCCGAGATATATTGCCATGCAACTTTCCACCGTTTCATTTATTATGACACGCTTCATCATTGGCATATTGCCTTGCATGATCATGTAGTTGACATCGTATTTGTGGCAAAGCCACCATGCATAATTTATCATACATGTCACTCTTGATTCATTGCCCATCCCGGTACACCGCCAGAGGCACTCATATAGAGTCATATTTTGTTCTAGTATCGAGTTGTAATCATTGAGTTGTAAATAAATAGAAGTGTGATGATCATCATTAATTGAGCATTGTTCCAAAAAGAGAAAAGAAATAAAAGGGACAGTGCTACTATCCTTTTTTTCCACCCTTGTGCTTCAAAGTAGCACCATGGTCTTTATGATAGAGAGTCTCTTATTTTGTCACTTTCATATACTAGTGGGAATTTTTCATTATAGAACTTAGCTTGTATATTCCAACAATGGGCTTCCTCAAATTCCCTAGGTCTTCGTGAGCAAGCAAGTTGGATGCACACCCACTTAGTTTCTTTTGTTGAGCTTTCATACATTTATAGCTCTAGTGCATCCGTTGCATGCCAATACCTACTCCTCGCATTGACATCAATTGATGGGCATCTCCATAGCCCATTGATTAGCCGCGTCAATGTGAGACTTTCTCCTTTTTTGTCTTCTCCACACAACCTCCATTATAATATTCTATTCCACACATAGTGCTATGTCCATTGCTCACGCTCATGTATTCCGTGAAAGTTGAAAAAAGTTTGAGATTACTAAAGTATGAAACAATTGCTTGGCTTGTCATCGGGGTTGTTCATGATGAGAGCATTTTTTGTGACGAAAATGGAGCATAGCCAAACTATATGATTTTGTAGGGAAAAGCTTTCTTTGGCCATGTTATTTTGAGAAGACATAATTGCTTAGTTAGTATGCTTGAAGTATTATTATTTTATGTCAATATTAAACTTTTATCTTGAATCTTTCGGATCTGAGCATTCATGCCACAATAAAGAGAATTACTTTGAAAATTATGTTAGGTAGCATTCCACATCAAAAATTCTGTTTTTTATCATTTACCTACTCGAGGACGAGCAGGAATTAAGCTTGGGGATGCTTGATACGTCTCCAATGTATCTATAATTTTTGATTGTTCCATGCTATTATATTATCTGTTTTGGATGTTTAATGGGCTTTATTATGCACTTTTATATTATTTTTGGGACTAACCTATTAACCGAAGTCCCAGTGCAAATTGCTGTTTTTTTGCCTATTTCAGTGTTTCACAGAAAAAGAATATCAAACGGAATCCAAACGGAATGAAACCTTCGCAAGGATCATTTTTGGAACAAACGCAATCCAGGAGACTTGGAGTGGACGTCAAGGAAGCAGCGAGGATACCACGAGGCAGGAGGGCGCGCCCCAAGGGGGTGGGCGCGCCCCCACCCTTGTGGGCCCCTCGTGGCTCCACCGACCTACTTCTTTCACCTATATATACTCATATACCCTTAAAACATCTAGGAGCACCACGAAACCCTATTTCCATCGCCACAACCTTTTGTACCCATGAGATCCTATCTTGGGGACTTTTCGGCGCTCTGCCGGAGGGGGAATCGATCACGGAGGGCTTCTACGTCAACACCATAGCCTCTCCAAAGGACTTGGAGTGGACGTCAAGCAACCAACGAGGAAGCCACAAGGCAGGGGGGCATGCCTACCCCCTGGGCGCGCCCTCCACCCTCGTGGGCCCCTCGTGGCTCCACCGACCTACTTCTTCCTCCTATATATACCTACGTACCCTGAAAACATCTGGGAGCACCACGAAAACCTAATTCCACTGCTGCAACCTTCTGTACTCGTGAGATCCCATCTTGGGGCCTTTTCCGGCGCTCCGCCGGAGGGGGCATTGATCACGGAGGGCTTCTACATCAACACCATAGCCTCTCCGATGATGTGTGAGTAGTTTACCTCAGACCTTCGGGTCCATAGTTATTAGCTAGATGGCTTCTTATCTCTCTTTGGATCTCAATACAAAGTTCTCCTCGATTCTCTTGGAGATCTAATCGATGTAATTCTTTTTGCGGTGTGTTTGTCGAGATCCGATGAATTGTGGGTTTATGATCAAGATTATCTATGGACAATATTTAATTCTTCTCTGAATTCTTATATGCATGATTTAAATATCTTTGCAAGTCTCTTCGAATTATCAGTTTGGTTTGGCCTACTAGATTGATATTTCTTGCAATGGGAGAAGTGCTTAGCTTTGGGTTCAATCTTGCGGTGTCCTTTCCTAGTGACAGTAGGGGCAGCAAGGCACGTATTGTATTGCTGCCATTGAGGATAAAAAGATGGGGTTTATATCATATTGCTTGAGTTTATCCCTCTACATCATGTCATCTTGCGTAATGCATTACTCTGTTCTTATGAACTTAATACTCTAGATGCATGCTGGATAATGGTCGATGTGTGGAGTAATAGTAGTAGATGCAAAATCGTTTTGGTCTACTTGTCACGGACGTGATGCCTATATACATGATCATGCCTAGATATTCTCGTAACTATGTGCTTTTCCATCAATTGCTCGATAGTAATTGGTTCACCCACCGTAGAATATGCTATCTTGGGAGAAGCGACTAGTGAAACCTATGGCCCTCGGGTCTATCTTCCATCATATTAATTTGCCGTCAACTAGTTATTTCTGTCGCTGTTTATTTTGCGATCTTTACTCTTCAATCTATATAACAAAAATACCAAAAATATTTATCTTATTATCTTTATCAGATCTCACTTTTGCAAGTGGCTGTGAAGGGACTGACAACCCCTTTATCGCGTTGGTTGCAAGGTTCTTGATTGTTTGTGTAGGTACGAGGGATTTGCATGTAGTCTCCTACTGGATTGATACCTTGGTTCTCAAAAACTGAGGGACATACTTATGCTACTTTGCTGAATCACCCTCTCCTCTTCAAGGGAAAAACAAACGCATGCTCAAGAGGTAGCAGTGGTCCACTAACATTTATTGGAATCAAAAAGCAGTACAGTACCCTAGACAAGCATGCATATATGTATACACAAAAACATGGGAATTGACAGGAAACTATACATACTAAGGGATTCCTTTCCCTGACTGCGCACAGGGTCTGCGCCTGGCTTTGTACATAGGGTTACGTGCCTTGCCGGCAAGGCTTGTACAAAATGGGGGTTGTCGGGGCTCTCGGTGTAGCGCCCCGAGACCGATGTGCCAGGTGTCCTCCAGTTATTCGGTGTCGTTGCCTTGTCATTTCTTGCGTGTCATGCTTTGCATATAATGTCATCATGTGCATTTCATTTGCATACATGTTCGTCTCATGCATCCGAGCATTTTCCCTGTTGTCCATTTTGCAATCCGGCGCTCCTATGTCACCCGGTCTCCATGCGGGTGTTAAAGGTTTTCGGATTGGACCGAGACTTGTCATGCGGCCTTGGTTTACTACCGGCAGACCGCCTGTCAAGTTTCATACCATCTGGACTTCGTTTGATACTCGAACGGTTAACCGAGGGACCAAGAAGGCCTTGTGTGTGTTGCAGTCCAACACCCCTCCAAAGTGGCCCAAAACCCACCAAAACCCCCTCCATCCTCTCGGTCGTTCGATCACAATCGCGTGGCCGAAAACCGCACCTCATTTGGACTCTCCTAGCTCCCTCTACCTATAAATATGTGCCCCTCTCCAAATTTCGCGGTCTAACCCTAGCCCCCTCCCTCTCCTCGCGCCCCGGACACATATCCCGCCGACGGACATGTCCGCTCCGCCGTTCGCCGCCACGTGGCATCGACTGATTCGCCGCCGCCCGCGCCCACTTCACCGCGCCGCCGCGGCCCGCCCGTCCCACGGTCGGCCCTCCCGGCCCGCGACCGGGCCGAGAGCTCCGCGCGCCTG
>NC_041388.1:409837112-409912813 GCF_002162155.2 Triticum dicoccoides | reverse complement strand
TGAGTGCGCCCGCGGCGCCCGAGCCTGCACCTCATCCCGCCAGTCGCCGCCGGCGCCGCCACGTCTCGCCGTCTCGCCGCCCCTCCAGCCGCCGTCCCGTTCCAGCCGGCGACCGCCGCCCCCGCTGCTCCAGTCGCCGACCCCGCGCCCGACGCCGCACCAGGATCCAGTGCGGGCCACCAAGTCCGGTGACTCCGGCCGGCCTCCTCCTCCCCTCCTCGCCCGGAACCATCGGCCGCTATCGTCTCCGTCAAGTCTGGCGAACCTCGGCCACCGCGCCCTGCTATAGTACCGCGCGCCAGATCTCAGATCCAAAAAACCCTAGGGTTGACTTTGCCCTCTCCCCTTATTTTTTTGCAATCTTCATCATGTCGTATCTCTGCATCCATAGCTCCGATTTGTGCATGTTGCATATCAAAATGTCCGTCTCGACAAATACATCATTTCATCTCATTGCATAATTTTCATTTGAGCTCATCTTGATGCCCGAAATGTCGTTGGAAGAGGGCTATGTGGTGAATTTGTCAGATCTGTTTCATCAAATAGCTATTTGTCATTTTTTCCATGATTAATGTGTGCACGATATAATCTTGAGCTCTACATGTGTTTTGTTATATGCCATGCCATC
Organism: Triticum dicoccoides; assembly: GCF_002162155.2. NCBI lineage: Eukaryota > Viridiplantae > Streptophyta > Magnoliopsida > Poales > Poaceae > Triticum > Triticum dicoccoides. The sequence goes on along the minus strand of NC_041388.1, from coordinate 409,912,185 downwards.
TTTACAGAGGTGCTTGCCATGTATTTTTGTGATATTTGTGGTGACTAGCACAAGCTTGCATAGTAGCGTAATCGGTAATGCTGATTTCAAGTCCTTGTCCTGTTTTTGCTTTTATGCCATATGTTTATGTGGTTTCCTAGTGATCCGTGCCTCTTTTGAGGATGATCAGTGAGGATGTTTTGTTAAAATTGTGGTGCTCTATCCATCAATGTCTTTATTTGCATTTATGGAGCACCCTAGCTTGAGTCAATCGAGCTCTACTGTTGCTATAAAATGTTCCTGGCAGATTGTTAACATGTTTAGCGATTTTGCCGAGGTTGTTGCTATTGATCCGTGCATGCTATGTTATTTTTCTTGCCATGTCTAGCTTCTATGCTATGTATTCTTGATGGGTGTATGATTAGTTGGTCATGCCATGCTCTGTAGTGAGTGCATCGAGCTCGTAAACATGCCTACTCGTTAACTGATTTGCATGCTCCAGTTTTTCACTAAGTCTGAATCTGTTTATGTTTTCGCCATGTTCACATGCTTGCAATTGTATTTTATGATCCCTTTTGGCTCAAGGTCACTAAGGGACTTCTGTTAAGTGCTTTGAGTAGCTTCATGCCATGCCTTGCCTTGCCATGTTAAGTTCCCGTAGCATATAGTTTGCATGCTCCAAAGTATGCTTCCTGATGATAAATTCCTGACTTGTGTTAATTTCACTGTCTGAAACCTGTTATCATTTGCACTTTTGCCATGCTTGTTTGAGCTTGTTATTGAGTGAATTGGCCGTAGCTCAGTGTTCATCTTTTGTCAAGCATCATGAGTGGATCCCTTCCATGTATTTTGTTGCCATGTTTGAGTTCTGTAGCATATTTATCTTGATGCATTTAGATGGTCACTTGCTGTTAATCGCAGACCGGTGCCATATTTGTTTTGCTTGCCATTTCCAAACCGAGCATCTGATTCCGGTGATCTTTATATCGATTTCGACCGAAATCACCTCACCATTCCAGTGGCACCCTTGGATTTCCAAGTTGAGACTAGGTTCAATCATTCCTTTCCAAATCATGCATATGCATCACATACCGCATCCCGCATATCATACCATGTTCGTGTGTGGTTTGTTTACTATGTTGTGTGTTTCTTTCCGGTGTTTGCTTCTCCGGGTTGGTTCCGATAACGTCGCGTTTGTGAGGACCCGTTTGGCTATGTCCGTTTATCGTCTTCATGGACTCATTCTTCTTCCTTGCGGGATTTCAGGCAAGATGACCATACCCTTGAAATCACTTCTATCTTTGCTTGCTAGTTGCTCGCTCTTTTGCTATGCCTATGCTATGATACCTACCACTTTCTTATCATGCCTCCCATATTGTTAAACCAAGCCTCTAACCCACTTTATCCTAGCAAACCGTTGTTTGGCTATGTTACCGCTTTGCTCAGCCCCTCTTATAGCGTTGTTAGTTGCAGGTGAAGATTGAAGTTTGTTCCTTGTTGGAACATGGAGATGTTGTTCCTTGTTGGAACATGTTTACTTGTTGGGATATCACAATATCTCTTATCTAATTAATGCATCTATATACTTGGTAAAGGGTGGAAGGCTCGGCCTTATACCTGGTGTTTTGTTCCACTCTTGCCGCCCTAATTTCCGTCATATCGGTGTTATGTTCCCGGATTTTGCGTCCCTTACGCGGTTGGGTTATAATGGGAACCACTTGATAGTTCGCCTTGTATAAAACTCCTCTAGCAAGGCCCAACATTGGTTTTACCATTTGCCACCCAGCCTTTTCTTTCCCTTGGGTCGGCCAGCCCAAGGGTCATCTTTATTAAACCCCCCCGGGCCAGTGCTTCTCTAAGTGTTGGTCCAACCCAGAGCATCGTGCGGGGCCGTCCCTTGGCAACTTGGGTTATGTTAGCTCCCATACGCTTAGCTTATCCGGTGTGCCCTGAGAACGAGATATGTGCAGCTCCTATCGGGATTTGTCGGCACATTGGGTGGTCTTGCTGGACTTGTTTTACCATTGTCGAGGATGTCTTGTATCTGGGATTCCGAGCCTGATCGGGTCTTCCCGCTAGAAGGAATATCCTTCGTTGACCGTGAGAGCTTGTGATGGGCTAAGTTGGGACACCCCTGCAGGGATTTGAACTTTCGAAAGCCGTGCCCGCGGTTATGAGCAGATGGGAATTTGTTAATGTCCGGTTGTAGAAAACCTGAAGTTGACCTTAATTAAAATACATCAACCGCGTGTGTAACCGTGATGGTCTCTTCTCGGTTGAGTCCGGGAAGTCAACACGGTGTTGGAGTTTTGTTTGACGTAGGTTGTTCTAGGATCACTTCTTGATCATAGTTGTTCGACCATGCTTTTGCCTTCTCTTCTCGCTCTCATTTGCGTATGTTAGCCACCAAATATGCTAGTCGCTTGCTGCAGCTCCACCTCATACCTTTACCTTACCCATAAGCTTAAATAGTCTTGATCACGAGGGTGTGAGATTGCTGAGTCCCCGTGACTCACAGATACTTCCAAAACCAGTTTGCAGGTGCCGATGAAACCGTGCTGATGATGCAACCAAGCTCAGGAGGAGCTCGATGAAGATCTTGTCCTTTATGTTGTTCCATTTCCAGTTGATCAGTAGTGGAGCCCAGTCGGGACGATCGGGGATCTGTGTAGCATTTGGGTAGTCTTCTTTTATTTTGGTTTCGTAGTCGGACCCTGATTGTATCTGGTTGATGTAATGCTTTATTCATGTAATTGTGTGAAGTGGCGATTGTAAGCCAACTATGTATCTCTTTCCCTTATGTATTACATGGGTTGTGTGAAGATTACCTCACTTGCGACATTGCTTTCAATGCGGTTATGCCTCTAAGTCGTGCTTCGACACGTGGGAGATATAGCCGCATCGAGGGCATGACACCCGGCAACCGCGCCTTAGGGGTAAAACTTGCGAAGATGTTCGATATTCCAGGAATTGCTCACCGGAATGCCATCTTCGGTCTTCAGGCGGACTGCGCCGGGCCTAGTGACTCGTATTACCCGATAAGGGCCTTCCCACTTTGGCGTCAACTTGTTTGAATTCTTGGCGGATTGAATCCACCGAAGAACAAGCTCGCCTTCCTCAAGGCTTTTGGCGTGAACCTTGCGACTATGATAGCGGCGCAAGGCCTGCTGGTAGCGAGCGGCTCGCACAGCAGCCCGAAGATGATCTTCCTCAAGGAGCGTCACATCCTCTTGGCGCAACTGCTCTTGCTCAAGCTCATCATAAGCGAGCACTCGAGGTGACCCGTATATGAGTTCCGTGGGGAGAACTGCTTCTGCCCCGTAAAGCAGGACAAAGGGTGTCTGGCCAGTAGCTCGATTTGGTGTCATTCTGATCGACCAAATAACTGTTGGCAACTCATCAACCCAGCACCTTCCGCACTTGTGCAACATGTCAAAGTCCTAGTCTTGAGGCCTCGCAGCACTTCTGCATTCGCCCTTTTGGCCCGGCCGTTACTTCTGGGATGAGCAACAGAAGCAAAACAAACCTTGTTGCCGAGGTCTTGAATGTACTGCATGAAGGTGCTGCTCATGAACTGCGTGCCATTGTTGATGATAACTCTGTTGGGTACACCAAAACGACAGACTAGCCCCTTTAAGAACTTGACGGATGACTGTGTTGTTACCTTTCTCACTGGTTCCACTTCCGGCCACTTTGTGAACTTGTCAATCGCGACGTACAAGTACTCAAAGCCCTTGACGGCGCGGGGAAATGGGCCCAGTATGTCGAGCCCCCAGACCGAAAATGGCCAGGAAAGAGGGATTGTCTGAAGAGCTTGGGCTGGTTGATGAAGCTTCTTTGAATGGAACTGGCACGCTTCACACTTGGTTAGTAGGGCAGTCACATCCTGGAGGGTGGTGGGCCAGAATAAGCCTTGCCGGAATGCTTTGTCAGCAAGGTCTCTCGACCCTATGTGGGAGCCACACATGCCTCCATGTATCTCCGCCTACAGCCTCAGTCCGTCTTCCCGAGGAATGCACTTCAACTTCACGTCATTCGGACTCCTTCTGTATAGGGCATCATCCACACACTGGTACATGCTGGACCGACAGGCTACTTTCTCTACTTCTTCTTGTTCCTCAGGAAGCTCCCCTGTTAGGAGGAAACGGATGGTGTGTTGTGCCCATGCCGGAGCCCGAGGCTCGACGGCAAGGACTAAAGGCACAACTTCGGTCGTAAGGGCAGCTGCCTCTACGGTCAGAGCTCGAGGCTCCGCCTGGGGTTGCTTCTCTTCGGCAAGCTTAGGGCACCCGACAATGTCCTTGCCTGGTGCTCCTGGGAGCTCAGCGGGAAAGTACTTGCGAGGGCATGCCTTCATTCACTTGTTCTGTCCTGCCGATGGCTCGACGGACGGTTAAATTAATTGAAGCACAAAGGTACCTGGTTCCACACGCAACTTCAGGGCGGTGCGCTTTCACAGGTTGTCGGCAATGCCATTCTCTGCTCGGGGAACATGCTTTGCTTGCAATCTGCCAAAACGCTCTTACAACTTCCTCACTTCATCCACGTAGGCCTCCATCAACGGGCTTTGGTAATCCGTGTTGACTTTCTTAATGATGAGCTGCGAATCACCTTTGATGATGAGCTTCTTGATTCTGAGGTCTGCCGCGATCCTGAGACCGACAAGCAATCCCTCATACTCCACCGTGTTGTTCGTTGATTTTTCTCGGGGAAAGTGCATCTGGACTACGTACTTGAGGTGCTCTCCGGTGGGCACGACGAGTAGCACGCCGGTGATACGTCTCCAATGTATCTACAATTTTTGATTGCTCCATGCTATATTATCTACTGTTTTGGACATTATTGGGCTTTATTATCCACTTTTATATTATTTTTGGGACTAACCTATTAACCGGAGGCCCAGCCTAGAATTGCTGTTTTTTGCCTGTTTTAGGGTTTCGAAGAAAAGGAATATCAAACGGAGTCCAAACGGAATGAAACCTTCGGGAACGTGATTTTCTCATCGAATACAACTCAGGAGACTTGGACCCTACGTCAAGACACGTAACAGGAGGCCACGAGGTAGGGGGGCTCGCCTACCCCCCAGGCGCGCCCTCCACGCTCGTGGGCCCCCTGTTGCTCCACCGACGTACTTCTTCCTCCTATATATACCCACGTACCCCCAAACGATCAAATACGGAGCTAAAACCCTAATTCCACCGCCGCAACTTTCTGTATCCACGAGATACCATCTCGGGGCTTGTTCCGGAGCACCGCCGGAGGGGGCATCGATCATGGAGGGCTTCTACATCAACACCATAGCCCCTCGATGAAGTGTGAGTAGTTTACCTCAGACCTACGGGTCCATAGTTAGTAGCTAGATGGCTTCTTCTCTCTTTTTGGATCTCAATACAATGTTCTCCCCCTCTCTTGTGGAGATCTATTCGATGTAATCTTCTTTTTGCGGTGTATTTGTTGAGACCGATGAATTGTGGGTTTATGATCAAGTCTATCTATGAATAATATTTGAATCTTCTCTGAATTCTTTTATGTATGATTGGTTATCTTTGCAAGTCTCTTTGAATTATCAGTTTGGTTTGGCCTACTAGATTGATCTTTCTTGCAATGGGAGAAGTGCTTAGCTTTGGGTTCAATCTTGCAGTGTCCTTTCCCTGTGACAGTAAGGGCAGCAAGGCACGTATTGTATTGTTGCCATCGAGGATAACAAGATGGGGTTTTCTTCATATTGCATGAGTCTATCCCTCTACATCATGTCATCTTGCTTAAGGCGTTACTCTGTTTTTAAATTAATACTCTAGATGCATGCTGGATAGCGGTCAATGAGTGGAGTAATAGTAGTAGATGCAGGCAGGAGTCGGTCTACTTGTCTCAGATGTGATGCCTATATACATGATCATACCTAGATATTCTCATAACTATGCTCAATTCTGTTAATTGCTCAACAGTAATTTGTTCACCCACCATAGAATACTTATGCTCTCGAGAGAAGCCACTAGTGAAACCTATGGCCCCCGGGTCTACCTTTATCATATCAATCTCCTACTACTTAGTTATTTACTTTGCTATTTACTTTGCCTTTATTTTACTTTGCATCTTTATCATAAAAATACCAAAAATATTATCTTATCATATCTATCCGATCTCACTCTCGTAAGTGGCCCTACAGGGATTGACAACCCCTATTTGCGTTGGTTGCGAGGATTTATTTGTTTTGTGCAGGCGTGAGGGACTCGCGCGTAGCCTCCTACTGGATTGATACCTTGGTTCTCAAAAACTGAGGGAAATACTTCTGCTACTTTGCTGCATCATCCCTTCCTCTTTGGGGAAAACCAACGCAGTGCTAAAAAAGGTAGCAAGAAGGATTTCTGGCGCCATTGCCGGGGAGGTGTACGCAAAAGTCAACATACCAAGTACCCATCACATACCCTTATCTCCCGCATTACATTATTTGCCATTTGCCTCTCATTTTCCTCTCCCCCACTTCACCCTTGCCGTTTTATTCGCCCTCTCTCTCTCTATCCTCCCTCTCTATTTGCTTCTTTTTGCCCGCTTGCTTTTTGTTTGCTTGTGTGTTAGTTTGCTTGCTTGTCACGATGGCTCAAGATAATACTAAATTATGTGACTTCACCAATACCAACAACAATGATTTTATTAGCACTCCGATTGCTCCTCTTACCGATGCTGAATCTTGTGAAATTAATGCTGCTTTGCTGAATCTTGTCATGAAAGATCCGTTCTCCGGCCTTCCTAGTGAAGATGCCGCTACTCATCTAAATAGCTTCGTTGATTTGTGTGACATGCAAAAGAAGAAAGATGTGGATAATGATATTGTTAAATTGAAGCTATTTCCTTTTTCGCTTAGAGATCATGCTAAAGCTTGGTTTTCGTCTTTGCCTAAAAATAGTATTGATTCATGGAACAAGTGCAAAGATGCTTTTATCTCTAAGTATTTTCCTCCTGCTAAGATCATCTCTCTTTGAAACGATATTATGAACTTTAAGCAACTTGATCATGAACATGTTGCACAAGCTTGGGAGAGAATGAAATTAATGATAGGTAATTGCCCTACTCATGGTTTAAATTTATGGATGATTGTTCAGAATTTTTATGCCGGATTGAATTTTGCTTCTAGAAATCTTTTAGATTCGGCCGCGGGAGGCACTTTAATGGAAATCACTTTAGGAGAAGCTACTAAACTCCTAGATAATATTATGGTTAATTATTCTCAATGGCACACTGAAAGATCTACTAATAAAAAGGTGCATGCGATAGAAGAAATTAATGTTTTGATTGGAAAGATGGATGAACTTATGAAATTATTTGCTAATAAGAGTGTTTCTTCTGATCCTAATGATATGCCCTTGTCTACTTTAATTTAGAATAATAATGAATCTATGGCTTGTAAAATAGTTTATGAACCATAGAGAAGTTGGAATACAGTAGGTATAACACCCATATAAATAAAGAATGAGTTCATTACAGTACCTTGAAGTGGTCTTTTGTTTTCTTTCACTAACGGAGCTCACGAGATTTTCTACTTTAAGTTTTGTGTTGTGAAGTTTTCAAGTTTTGGGTAAAGATTTGATGGATTATGGAACAAGGAGTGGCAAGAGCCTAAGCTTGGGGATGCCCATGGCACCCCCAAGATAATCTAAGGACACCTAAAAGCCAAATCTTGGGGGTGCCCCGGAAGGCATCCCCTCTTTCGTCTACTTCTATCGGTAACTTTACTTGGAGCTATATTTTTGTTCGCCACGTCATATGTGTTTTGCTTGGAGTGTCTTGTATTATTTTAGTCTTTGCTTGTTAGTTTACCACAATCATCCTTTCTGTACACACCTTTTGAGAGAGCCATACATGATTTGGAATTTGTTAGAATACTCTATGTGCTTCGCTTATATCTTTTGAGTTATATATTTTTTCTCTAGTGCTTCACTTATATCTTTTAGAGCACGGTGGTGGATTTGTTTTATAGAAACTATTGATCTCTCATGCTTCACTTAGATTATTTTGAGAGTCTTAATAGCATGGTAATTTGCTTAAAATCCTAATATGCTTGGTATGCAAGATTAATAATAAAACTTTCTTATGAGTGTGTTGAATACTAAGAGAAGTTTGATGCTTGATGATTGTTTTGAGACATGGAGGTAATAATATCAAAGTCGTGCTAGTTGAGTAGTTGTGAAATTGAGAAATACTTGTGTTGAGGTTTGCAAGTCCCGTAGCATGCACGTATGGTAAATGTTATGCAACAAATTTGAAACATGAGGTGTTATTTGATTGCTTTCCTTATGAGTGGCGGTCGGGGATGAGCGATGGTCTTTTCCTACCAATCTACCCCCCTAGGAGCATGCGCGTAGTACCAAGGTTTTTGATGACTTGCAGATTTTTGCAATAAGTATGTGAGTTCTTTATGACTAATGTTGGGTCCATGGATTATACGCACTCTCACCCTTCCATCCTTGCCAGCCTCTTCGGTACCGTGCATTGCCCTTTCTCATATTGAGAGTTGGTGCAAACTTCGCCGGTGCATCCAAACCCCGTGATATGATACGCTCTTTCACACATAAACCTCCTTATATCTTCCTCAAAACAGCCACCATACCTACCTATTATGGCATTTCCATAGCCATTCCGAGATATATTGCCATGCAACTTTCCATCATCCCGTTCATCATGACACATTCATCATTGTCATATTGCTTAGCATGGTCATGTAGTTGACATAGTATTTGTGGCAAAGCCACCGTTCATAATTCTTTCATACATGTCACTCTTGGTCCATTGCATATCTCGGTACACCGCTGGAGGCATTCATATAGAGTCATCTTTGTTCTAGTATCGAGTTGTAATCATTGAGTTGTAAATAAATAGAAGTGTGATGAACATCATTTTCTAGATCATTGTCCGAAGTGAGGAATATAAAAAGAAGAAGAAAGGCCATAAAAAAGAGAAGGCCAAAAAAAGAGAAAGGCCATAAAAAAAGAAAGAGAAAAGGCCCAAAAAAGAGAAAAAATGAGAGAAAAAGAGAGAAGGTACAATGTTACTATCCTTTGCCACACTTGTGCTTCAAAGTAGCACCATGATCTTCATAATAGAGAGTCTCTCATGTTATCACTTTCATATACTAGTGGGAATTTTTCGTTATAGAACTTGGCTTGTATATTCCAACAATGGGCCTCCTCAAGTGCCCTAGGTCTTCGTGAGCAAGCAAGTTGGATGCACACCCACTAGTTTCTTTTGTTGAGCTTTCATACATTTATAGCTCTAGTGCATCCGTTGCATGGCAATCCCTACTCCTTGCATTAACATCAATCGGTGGGCATCTCCATAGCCCGTTGATTAGCCTCGTTGATGTGAGACTTCCTCCTTTTTTGTCTTCTCCACATAACCCCCCTCATTATATTCTATTCCACCTATAGTGCTATGTCCATGGCTCGTGCTCATATGTTGCGTGAAAGTTTATAGGTTTGAGATTACTAAAGTATGAAACAATTGCTTGGCTTATCATCAGGGTTGTGCATATGATAGCATTCTCGTGTGACGAAAATGAAACATGACTAAACCATATGATTTTGTAGGGATGAACTTTCTTTGGCCATGTTATTTTGAGAAGACATAATTGCTTAGTTAGTATGCTTGAAGTATTATCATTTTATGTCAATATGAACTTTTGTCTTGAATCTTTCGGATCTGAATATTCATACCACAATTAAGAAGAATTACATTAAAATTATGCCAAGTAGCACTCCGCATCAAAAATTCTGTTTTTATCATTTACCTACTCGAGGACGAGCAGGAATTAAGCTTGGGGATGCTTGATACGTCTCCAATGTATCTATAATTTTTGATCGCTCCATGCTATATTATCTACTGTTTTGGACGTTATTGGGCTTTATTATCCACTTCTATATTATTTTTGGGACTAACCTATTAACCGGAGGCCCAGCCTAGAATTGTTGTTTTTTGCCTGTTTTAGGGTTTCGAAGAAAAGGAATATCAAACGGAGTCCAAACGGAATGAAACCTTCGGGAACATGATTTTCTCATCGAATACAACTCAGGAGACTTGGACCCAACTTCAAGACACGTAACAGGAAGCCACGAGGTAGGGGGCGCGCCTACCCCCCCAGGCACGCCCTCCACCCTCGTGGGCCCCCTGTTGCTCCACCGATGTACTTCTTCCTCCTATATATACCCACGTACCCCCAAACGATCAGATATGGAGCCAAAACCCTAATTCCATCGCCGCAACTTTCTGTATCCACAAGATCCCATCTTGGGTCCTGTTCTGGAGCTCCGTCGGAGGGGGCATCGATCACGGAGGGCTTCTACATCAACACCATAGCCCCTCCGATGAAGTGTGAGTAGTTTACCTCAGACCAACGGGTTCATAGTTAGTAGCTAGATGGCTTCTTCTCTCTTTTTGGATCTCAATACAATGTTCTCCCCCTCTCTTGTGGAGATCTATTCGATGTAATCTTCTTTTTGCGGTGTGTTTGTTGAGACCGATGAATTGTGGGTTTATGATCAAGTCTATCTATGAATAATATTTGAATCTTCTCTGAATTCTTTCATGTATGATTGGTTATCTTTGCAAGTCTCTTCGAATTATCAGTTTGGTTTGGCCTACTAGATTGATCTTTCTTGCAATGGGAGAAGTGCTTAGCTTTGGGTTCAATCTTGCGGTGTCCTTTCCCGGTGACAGTAAGGGCAGCAAGGCACGTATTGTATTGTTGCCATCGAGGATAACAAGATGGGGTTTTCTTCATATTGCATGAGTCTATCCCTCTACATCATGTCATCTTTCTTAAGGCGTTACTATGTTTTTAACTTAATACTATAGATGCATGCTGGATAGCGGTCGATGAGTGGAGTAATAGTAGTAGATGTAGGCAGGAGTCGGTCTACTTGTCTCGGACGTGATGCCTATATACATGATCATACCTAGATATTCTCATAACTATGCTCAATTCTGTCAATTGCTCAATAGTAATTTGTTCACCCACCGTTGAATACTTATGCTCTCGAGAGAAGCCACTAGTGAAACCTATGGCCCCCGGGTCTATCTTTATCATATCAATCTCCTACTACTTAGTTATTTACTTTGCTATTTACTTTGCCTTTATTTTACTTTGCATCTTTATTATAAAAATACCAAAAATATTATCTTATCATATCTATCAGATCGCACTCTCGTAAGTGGCCCTATAGGGATTGACAACCCCTATTTGCGTTGGTTGCGAGGATTTATTTGTTTTGTGCAGGTGCGAGGGACTCGCGCGTAGCCTCCTACTGGATTGATACCTTGGTTCTCAAAAACTAAGGGAAATACTTACGCTACTTTTCTGCATCATCCCTTCCTCTTCGGGGAAAACCAACGCAGTGCTAAAAGAGGTAGCAGCCGGCACCAACACCTTGCAGTGAGAAAGCACCATCAATGTACATAACCCAATCGCGGCAGGTCTCCTTGCCGTGAAGGGTGGTTTCTTGAACCTCTTTGTCGGGCGTTGCGGTCCATTCCGCTATGAATTCTGCCAAGGCTCGGCTCTTGATCGTTGAAGTACTTTCAAACTCGAGGCCAAAGATCGACAGCTCCAATGCCCACTCCACAATTCTCCCCATTACATCTGGGTTGTGCAAAATCCGCTTCAAGGGGAGGCGGGTGACAACATTGATCTCATGCGCTTGGAAATAGTGACACAGCTTTCTCGAGGCCACAAGGAGGCCGAAAAGTAGCTTCTGCACACCAGACTATTTTGATCTAGCCCCTTGTAAGAGGGAACTGACAAAATAAATGGGGTGCTGCACCACCTTCTTCTTCTATCCCACTTCGCCTATCTGCTCAGACTCTGTCTTGCCGGGACCAGGCCTTGCCGGGGTTCCTTCTTGCCGGCGTTAGGCTCTTCCGGGGAGGGCTCTGGCCCACCATCCGATGGCTCTGCTTCTACTGCTGCTTGTTCCTCAAGTTCCCTCTGCGCCACCAGTGCAGCGCTGACCACTTGATTTGTTGCTGCTAAGTACAGCAACAACGACTCTTGTGGTTTAGGCGCGACTAGTATTGGCGTGGAGGATACGTATCTCTTCAAATCCTGCAGCGCTGCCTCTGCCTCCGGAGTCCACTTTACTCGATCCGCCTTCTTCAAAACTTTGAAAAAGGGGAGGGCGCGCTCAGCAGATTTGGAGATGAACCTACTCAGGTTAGCAACGCAGCCGGCGAGCTTACGGACGTCTTTGACCCGTTTTGGCGCCTCAATCTGCTCAATTGCTTTGATCTTGTTAGGATTTGCTTCGATCCCACGTTGAGACACAAAGAACCCAAGGAGTTTGCCGAATGGGACAACGAACATGCACTTCTCTGGGTTGAGCTTGAGGTTGATCTTGCGCAGATTTGCAAATGTTTCTTCTAAATCTCGCACAAGTGTGGCCCTATCCTTGGTTTTGACCACTATGTCATCCATATAAGCTTCCATATTTCTATGTAGTTGGGGCTCAAAACCAATCTGGACCGCTCGGGAAAACGTTGAACCAGCGCTCTTCAACCTGAAAGGCATTCGTACAAAACAGTACGTACCACATGGGGTGATGAACGCGGTTTTTTCTTTCTCTTCCTTCATCATGAAGATCTGGTGCTATCCTGAATAAGTGTCGAGGAATGACAACAGGTCACACCCGGCAGTGGAGTCCACAATCTGGTCAATGTGTGGTAGAGGGAAAGGATCCTATGGACAGGCTTTATTGATATCTATGTAGTCAATACACAGCCTCCATCTTCCATTTGCCTTACGCACCACCACTGGATTGGCCAACCACGTAGGGTTGAGCACTCCTCTAACCAGGCCTGCTGCCTCCAATTTCCTGATCTCCTCGATGATGAACTCTTGTCGCTCCAAAGTTTGCTTCCTGACCTTCTACTTGATGGGCCGCGCATGAGGACATACAGCAAGATGGTGCTGAATCACCTCCCTGGGAATGTCGGGGATGTCAGATGCTTGCCATACAAACACATTGAAATTCGCCCACAGGAAGGCGACGAGCGCGCTTTCCTATTTTCTATCGAGGGTGGAGCTTATAGTGAAAGCCCCGCCCATGTCGTCCTCCTTGACGGACACCTTCTTGGTTTCTGGGGGTGCAGCCTTGGACTTATTGCTCTTGGCGGTGGAGCTCTCTGGCATGTCCTCAACGGGAGCGCAACACTCCGAAGAGGCGCGCTTTCCTGGTGCTACCTCTTGAGCACTGCGTTGGTTTTCCCTTGAAGAGGAAAGGGTGATGCAGCAAAGTAGCGTAAGTATTTCCCTCAGTTTTTGAGAACCAAGGTATCAATCCAGTAGGAGACTACACGCAAGTCCCTCGTACCTACACAAACAAATAAGAACCTCGCAACCAATGCGATAAAGGGGTTGTCAATCCCTTCACTCTCACTTACGAGAGTGAGATCTGATAGAGATAATAATAAGATAAATATTTTTGGTATTTTTATGATATAGATTGAAAGTAAAGATTGCAAAGTAAAATAGATTGGAAACTTATATGATAAAAGATAGACCCGGGGGCCATAGGTTTCACTAGTGGATTCTCTGAAGATAGCATAAGTATTACGGTGGGTGAACAAATTACTGTCGAGCAATTGATAGAAACGTGCATAATTATGAGAATATCTAGGCATGATCATGTATATAGGCATCACGTCCGCGACAAGTAGACTAAAACGATTCTGCATCTACTACTATTACTCCACACATCGACTGCTATCTAGCATGCATCTAGAGTATTAAGTTCGTAAGAACAGAGTAATGCATTAGGCAAGATAACATGATGTAGAGGGATAAACTCAAGAAATATGATATAAACCCCATCTTTTTATCCTCAATGGCAACAATACAATACGTGCCTTGCTGCCCCTACTGTCACTGGGAAAGGACACCTCAAGATGGAACCCAAAGCTAAGCACTTCTCCCATTGCAAGAAAGATCAATCTAGTAGGCCAAACCAAACTAATAATTCGAAGAGACTTGCAAAGATAACCAATCATACATAAAAGATTCTGGAGAAGAATCAAATATTGTTCATAGATAAACTTGATCACAAACCCACAATTCATCGGATCTCGACAAACACACCGCAAAAAGAGTTGCATCAAATAGATCTCCAAGAAGATCGAGGAGAACATTGTATTGAGATCCAAAGAGAGAGAAGAAGCCATCTAGCTAATAACTATGGACCCGAAGGTCTGTGGTAAACTACTCACACATCATCGGAGAGGCTATGGTGTTGATGCAGAAGCCCTCCGTGATCGATTCCCCCTCCGACGGAGCTCCGGAAAAGGCTCCAAGATGGAATCTCTTGGGTACAGAAGGTTGCGGTGGTGCAAATAGGGTTTCGTGGTGCTCCTGGATGTTTTCGGGGTATATGGATATATATAGGAGGAAGAAGTAGGTCGGTGGAGCTGCGAGGGGCCCACGAGGGTGGGGGCGCGCCTCCCTGCCTCGTGGCCACTTCATTTCTTTCTTGACGTCTACTCCAAGTCCCCTGGATCACGTTTGTTCAAAAAATAACTCTCCCGAAGGTTTCATTCCGTTTGGATTCCGTTTGATATTCCTTTTATGCGAAACACTGAAATAGGCAAAAAAAACAACAACTTGCACTGGGCCTTCGGTTAGTAGGTTAGTCCCAAAAATAATATAAAAGTGTATAAATAAGCCCATTAACATCCAAAACAGATAATATAATAACATGGAACAATAAAAAATTAGATACGTTGGAGACGTATCAAGCATCCCCAAGCTTAATTCCCGCTCGTCCTCGACTAGGTAAATGTTAAAACAGAATTTTTGATGTGGAATGCTACCTAGCATAATTCTCAATGTAATTTTATTTATTGTGGCATGAATGTTCAGATCCGAAAGATTCAAGACAAAATTTTAATATTGACATAAAATAATAATACTTCAAGCATACTAACTAAGAAATTATGTCTTCTCAAAATAACATGGCCAAAGAAAGCCTATCCCTACAAAATATTAGTGAACGTTGCAGAAAACAAAAAAAAATTCCTACGGTTTCACCAAGATCCATCTAGGAGTTCATCTAGCAACGAGTGATTGGATTGCATCTACATACCTTTGTAGATCACGCGCGGAAGCGTTCAAAGAATGGGGATGAGGAAGGCGTACTCGACATGATCCAAATCACCGGAGATCCTAGCGCCGAACGGACGGCACCTCCGCGTTCAACACACGTACGGTCAGCGTAACGTCTCCTT
The DNA here is from genome assembly GCF_002162155.2 of Triticum dicoccoides. Lineage (NCBI taxonomy): Eukaryota > Viridiplantae > Streptophyta > Magnoliopsida > Poales > Poaceae > Triticum > Triticum dicoccoides. The sequence continues at coordinate 409,896,945 of NC_041388.1, read as the reverse complement.
CTTCTTGATCCAGCAAGGGGAAGGAGAGGTTGAGGAAGATGGCTCTAGCAGTAGCACGACGGCGTGGTGTTGATGGAGCTGCAGTACTCCGGCAGGGCTTCGCCAAGCACTATGGAGGAGGAGGATGTGTTGGAGAGGGAGAGGGAGGCACCAAAGATGTGGTATAAGAGGACCTCCTTTCCCCACTATATATAGGGAGTCCAAGGGGGGGGCGCCGGCCCTAGGAGATCCAATCTCCTAGGGGGTGCGGCCAAGGGAGGAATCCCTCCTCCCCAAGGCACCTAGGAGGTGCCTTCCCCATTTGGGACTCTTCCCTTCTTGAACCCTAGGCGCATGGGCCTCTTGGGGCTGGTGCCCTTGGCCCATATAGGCCAAGGCGCACCCCCTACAGCCCATGTGGCCCCCCGGGGCAGGTGGCCCCACCCGGTGGACCCCCGGGACCCTTCCGGTGGTCCCGGTACAATACCGGTGACCCCGAAACTTGTCCCGGTGCCCGAAATAGCACTTCCTATATATAATTCTTTACCTCCGGACCATTCCGGAACTCCTCGTGATGTCCGGGATCTCATCCGGGACTCCGAACAACATTCGGGTTACTGCATATACATATCCCTATAACCCTAGCATCACCGAACCTTAAGTGTGTAGACCCTACGGGTTCGGGAGACATGTAGACATGACCGAGACGACTCTCCGGTCAATAACCAACAGCGGGATCTGGATACCCATGTTGGCTCCCACATGCTCCTCGATGATCTCATCGGATGAACCACGATGTCGAGGATTCAAGCAACCCCGTATACAATTCCCTTTGTCAATCGGTATGTTACTTGCCTGAGATTCGATCGTCGTATCCCAATACCTCGTTCAATCTCGTTACCGGCAAGTCACTTTACTTGTACCATAATGCATGATCCCGTGACCAGACACTTGGTCACTTTGAGCTCATTATGATGATGCATTACCGAGTGGGCCCAGTGATACCTCTCCGTCATACGGAGTGACAAATCCCAGTCTTGATCCGTGTCAACCCAACAGACACTTTTGGAGATACCCGTAGTATACCTTTATAGTCACCCAGTTACGTTGTGACATTTGGTACACCCAAAGCACTCCTACGGTATCCGGGAGTTACACGATCTCATGGTCTAAGGAAAAGATACTTGACATTGGAAAACTCTAGCAAACAAACTATACGACCTTGTGCTATGTTTAGGATTGGGTCTTGTCCATCACATCATTCTCCTAATGATGTGATCTCGTTATCAATGACATCCAATGTCCTTAGTCAGGAAACCATGACTATCTGTTGATCAACGAGCTAGTCAGCTAGAGGCTTACTAGGGACATGTTGGTGTCTATGATTCACACATGTATTACGATTTCCGGATAACACAATTATAGCATGAATAAAGACAATTATCATGAACAAGGAAATATAATAATAATGCTTTTATTATTGCCTCTAGGGCATATTTCCAACAGTCTCCCACTTGCACTAGAGTCAATAATCTAGTTACATTGTGATGAATCGAACACCCATGGAATTCTGGTGTTGATCATGTTTTGCTCTAGGGAGAGGTTTAGTCAACGGATCTGCTACATTCAGGTCCGTGTGTACTTTACAAATATCTATGTCTCCATCTTGAACATTTTCACGAATGGAGTTGAAGCGACGCTTGATGTGTCTTGTCTTCTTGTGAAACCTTGGCTCCTTGGCAAGAGCAATAGCTCCAGTGTTGTCACAGAAGAGCTTGATCGGCCCCGACGCATTGGGTATGACTCCTAGGTCGGTGATGAACTCCTTCCCCCAAATTGCTTCATGCGCTGCCTCTGAGGCTGCCATGTACTCCGCTTCACATGTAGATCCCGCCACGACGCTCTGCTTGCAACTGCACCAGCTTACTGCCCCACCATTCAAAATATACACGTATCCGGTTTGTGACTTAGAGTCATCCAGATCTGTGTCGAAGCTAGCGTCGATGTAACCCTTTACGACGAGCTCTTCGTCACCTCCATAAACGAGAAACATTTCCTTAGTCCTTTTTAGGTACTTCAGGATATTCTTGACCGCTGTCCAGTGTTCCTTGCCGGGATTACTTTGGTACCTTCCTACCAAACTTACGGCAAGGTTTACATCAGGTCTGGTACACAGCATGGCATACATAATAGAACCTATGGCTGAGGCATAGGGGATGACACTCATCTCTTCTATATCTTCTGCCGTGGTCAGACATTGAGCTGAGCTCAATTTCACACCTTGCAACACAGGCAAGAACCCCTTCTTAGACTGATCCATATTGAACTTCTTCAATATCTTATCAAGGTATGTGCTTTGTGAAAGACCTATGAGGCGTCTTGATCTATCTCTGTAGATCTTGATGCCTAATATATAAGCAGCTTCTCCAAGGTCCTTCATTGAAAAACTCTTATTCAAGTAGGCCCTTATGCTGTCCAAGAGTTCTATATCATTTCCCATCAAAAGTATGTCATCTACATATAATATGAGAAATGCTACAGAGCTCCCATTCACTTTCTTGTAAACACAGGCTTCTCCATAAGTTTGCGTAAACCCAAACGCTTTGATCATCTCATCAAAGCAAATGTTCCAACTCTGAGATGCTTGCACCAGCCCATAAATCGAGCGTTGGAGCTCGCACACCTTGTCAGCATTCTTAGGATCGACAAAACCTTCCGGCTGCATCATATACAATTCTTCCTTAAGGAAACCATTAAGGAATGCCGTTTTGACGTCCATTTGCCATATTTCATAATCATAGTATGCGGCAATCGCTAACATGATTCGGACGGACTTCAGCTTCGCTACCAGTGAGAAAGTCTCATCGTAGTCAACCCCTTGAACTTGTCGATAACCCTTAGCGACAAGCCGAGCTTTATAGATGGTCACATTACCATCCGCGTCTGTCTTCTTTTTAAAGATCCATTTATTTTCTATGGCTCGCCGCTCAACGGGCAAGTCAGTCAAAGTCCATACTTCGTTTTCATACATGGATCCTATCTCGGATTTCATGGCTTCTAGCCATTTGTCGGAATCCGGGCTCGCCATCGCTTCTTCATAGTTCGAAGGTTCACCGTTGTCTAACAACATGATTTCCAAGATAGGGTTGCCATACCACTCTAGTGCGGAACGTGTCCTTGTGGACCTTCGAATTTCAGTAGGAGCTTGATCAGAAGTATCTTGATCATCATCATTAACTTCCTCTCTAGTCGGTGCAGGCACCTCAGGAACATTTTCTTGAGTTGCGCCATTTTCCGGTTCAAGAGGTAATACTTCATCAAGTTCTACTTTCCTCCCACTTACTTCTTTCGAGAGAAACTCTTTCTCCAGAAAGGACCCATTCTTGGCAACAAAGATCTTGCCTTCGGATCTGAGGTAGAAGGTATACCCAATAGTTTCTTTAGGGTATCCTATGAAGACGCATTTTTCTGATTTGGGTTCGAGCTTTTCAGGTTGAAGTTTCTTGACATAAGCATCGCATCCCCAAACTTTTAGAAACGACAACTTAGGTTTCTTCCCAAACCATAATTCAAACGGTGTCATCTCAACGGATTTCGACGGAGCCCTATTTAAAGTGAATGCGGTAGTCTCTAAAGCATAGCCCCAAAAAGATAGCGGTAAATCGGCAAGAGACATCATAGATCGCACCATATCTAATAGAGTGCGATTACGACGTTCGGACACACCATTACGCTGAGGTGTTCCAGGCGGCGTGAGCTGTGAAACTATTCCACATTTTCTTAAGTGTGTGCCAAACTCGTGACTCAAGTATTCTCCTCCACGATCTGATCGTAGGAACTTGATTTTTCTGTCACGTTGATTCTCAACCTCACTCTGAAATTCCTTGAAGTTTTCAAAGGTCTCAGACTTGTGTTTCATTAAGTAGACATACCCATATCTACTCAAGTCATCAGTGAGGGTGAGAACATAACGATAGCCACCGCGAGCCTCAACACTCATTGGACCGCACACATCAGTATGTATGATTTCCAATAAGTTGGTTGCTCGCTCCATTGTTCCTGAGAACGGAGTCTTGGTCATTTTACCCATGAGGCATGGTTCACACGTGTCAAATGATTCGTAATCAAGAGACTCTAAAAGTCCATCAGCATGGAGCTTCTTCATGCGTTTGACACCTATGTGACCAAGGCGGCAGTGCCACAAGTATGTGGGACTATCATTATCAACCTTACATCTTTTGGTACTCACACTATGAATATGTGTAGCATTACGCTCGAGATTCATTAAGAATAAACCATTTACCATCGGAGCATGACCATAAAACATATCTCTCATATAAATAGAACAACCATTATTCTTGGATTTAAATGAGTAGCCATCTCGAATTAAACGAGATCCTGATACAATGTTCATGCTCAAACTTGGCACTAAATAAAAATTATTGAGGTTTAAAACTAATCCCGTAGGTAAATGAAGAGGCAGCGTGCCGACGGCGATCACATCGACCTTGGAACCATTCCCGACGTGCATCGTCACCTCGTCCTTCGCCAGTCTCCGCTTATTCCGCAGCTCCTGTTTTGAGTTACAAATGTGAGCAACCGCACCGGTATCAAATACCCAGGAGCTACTACGAGTACTGGTAAGGTACACATCAATTACATGTATATCACATATACCTTTCGTTTTGCAGGCCTTCTTGTCCGCTAAGTATTTGGGGCAGTTCCGCTTCCAGTGACCACTTTCCTTGCAATAAAAGCACTCAGTCTCGGGCTTGGGTCCATTCTTTGGCTTCTTCCTGGCAGCTTGCTTGCCGGGCGCGGCAACTCCCTTGCCGTCTTTCTTGAAGGTTTTCTTACCCTTGCCTTTCTTGAACTTAGTGGTTTTATTCACCATCAACACTTGATGTTCCTTTTTGACTTCTACCTCTGCTGATTTCAGCATTGCAAATACTTCAGGAATGGTCTTTTCCATCCCCTGCATATTGAAGTTCATCACAAAGCTCTTGTAGCTCGGTGGAAGCGACTGGAGGATTCTGTCAATGACCGCGTCATCTGGGAGATTAACTCCCAGCTGAGTCAAGCGGTTATGTAACCCAGACATTGTGAGTATGTGCTCACTAACAGAACTATTTTCCTCCATCTTACAGCTGAAGAATTTGTCGGAGACTTCATATCTCTCGACCCGGGCATGAGCTTGGAAAACCATTTTCAGCTCTTCGAACATCTCATATGCTCCGTGTCTCTCAAAATGCCTTTGGAGCCCCGGCTCTAAGCTGTAAAGCATGCCGCACTGAACGACGGAGTAGTCATCGGTACGTGCCTGCCAAGTGTTCATAATGTCTTGTTCTGCAGGGAGAATAGGTGCATCACCTAGCGGTGCTTGTAGGACATAATCTTTCTTGGCAGCTATGAGGATGATCCTTAGGTTCCGGACCCAGTCCGTGTAGTTGCTGCCATCATCTTTCAGCTTGGTTTTCTCTAGGAACGCGTTGAAGTTGAGGACTACGTTGGCCATTTGATCTACAAGACATATTGTAAAGATTTTAGACTAAGTTCATGATAATTAAGTTCATCTAATCAAATTATTCAATGAACTCCCACTTAGATAGACATCCCTCCAGTCATCTAAGTATAACATGATCCGAGTTAACTAGGCCGTGTCCGATCATCACGTGAGACGGACTAGTCAATGTCGGTGAACATCTTCATGTTGATCGTATCTTCTATATGACTCATGCTCGACCTTTCGGTCTTCTGTGTTCCAAGGCCATGTCTGTACATGCTAGGCTCGTCAAGTCAACCTAAGTGTTTTGCATGTGTAAATCTGTCTTACACCCGTTGTATGTGAACGTTAGAATCTATCACACCCGATCATCACGTGGTGCTTCGAAACAACGAACTGTCGCAACGGTGCACAGTTAGGGGGAACACTTTCTTGAAATTATTATGAGGGATCATCTTATTTACTACCGTCGTTCTAAGTAAACAAGATGCAAAAACATGATAAACATCACATGCAATCAAATAATAAAAGTGACATGATATGGCCAATATCACATAGCTCCTTTGATCTCCATCTTGGGGCTCCATGATCATCTTGTCACCGGCATGACATCATGATGTCCATCATCGTGTCTCCATGAAGTTGCTCGCCAACTATTACTTCTACTACTATGGCTAACGCGTTTAGCACTAAAGTAAAGTAATTTACATGGCGTTTCTCAATGACACGCAGGTCATACAAAAAATAAAGACAACTCCTATGGCTCCTGCCGGTTGTCATACTCATCGACATGCAAGTCGTGATTCCTATTACAATAGCATGACATCTCATACATCACATATATATCATTCATCATTCATCACAACTTTGGCCATATCATATCACAAAGAACTTGCTGCAAAAACAAGTTAGACGTCCTCTAATTGTTGTTGCAAGTTTTACGTGGCTGAAGTAGGGTTCTAGCAAGAACGTTTTCTTACCTACGTGAAAGCCACAACGTGATTTGTCAACTTCTATTTACCCTTCATAAGGACCCTTTTCATCGAATCCGCTCCAACTAAAGTAGGAGAGACAGACACCCGCCAGCCACCTTATGCAACTTGTGCATGTTAGTCGGTGGAACCGGTCTCACGTAAGCGTACGTGTAAGGTTGGTCCAGGCCGCTTCATCCCACAATAACGTTGAAGCAAGATAAGACTAGTAGCGGCAAGAAAGTTGACAACATCAACGCCCACAACAAATTGTGTTCTACTCGTGCAAGAGAACTACGCATAGACCTAGCTCATGATGCCACTGTTGGTGAACGTTGCAGAAAACAAAAAAATTACTACGGTTTCACCAAGATCCATCTAGGAGTTCATCTAGCAACGAGTGATTGGATTGCATCTACATACCTTTGTAGATCACGCGCGGAAGCGTTCAAAGAACGGGGATGAGGAAGGCGTACTCGACGTGATCCAAATCACCGGAGATCCTAGCGCCGAACGGACGGCACCTCCGCGTTCAACACACGTACGGTCAGCGTAACGTCTCCTTCTTCTTGATCCAGCAACGGGAAGGAGAGGTTGAGGAAGATGGCTCTAGCAGCAGCACGACGGCGTGGTGTTGATGGAGCTGCAGTACTCCGGCAGGGCTTCGCCACGCACTATGGAGGAGGAGGATGTGTTGGAGAGGGAGAGGGAGGCACCAAAGATGTGGTATAAGAGGCCCTCCTTTCCCCACTATATATAGGGAGTCCAAGGGGGGGGGGGGGCGCCGGCCCTAGGAGATCCAATCTCCTAGGGGGTGCGGCCAAGGGAGGAATCCCTCCTCCCCAAGGCACCTAGGAGGTGTCTTCCCCCTTTGGGACTCTTCCCTTCTTGAACCCTAGGCGCATGGGCCTCTTGAGGCTGGTGCCCTTGGCCCATATAGGCCAAGGCGCACCCCCTACAGCCCATGTGGCCCCCGGGGGCAGGTGGCCCCACCCGGTGGACCCCCGGGACCCTTCCGATGGTCCCGGTACAATACCCGTGACCCCGAAACTTGTCCCGATGCCCGAAATAGCACTTCCTATATATAATTCTTTACCTCCGGACCATTCCGGAACTCCTCGTGATGTCCGTGATCTCATCCGGGACTCCGAACAACATTCGGGTTACTGCATATACATATCCCTACAACCCTAGCGTCACCGAACCTTAAGTGTGTAGACCCTACGGGTTCAGGAGACATGTAAACATGACCGAGACGACTCTCCGGCCAATAACCAACAGCAGGATCTGGATACCCATGTTGGCTCCCACATGTTCCTCGATGATCTCATCGGATGAACCACGATGTCGAGGATTCAAGCAACCCCGTATACAATTCCCTTTGTCAATCGGTATGTTACTTGCCCGAGATTCGATCGTCGGTATCCCAATACCTCGTTCAATCTCGTTACCGGCAAGTCACTTTACTCATACCGTAATGCATGATCCCGTGACCAGACACTTGGTCACTTTGAGCTCATTATGATGATGCATTACCGAGTGGGCCCAGTGATACCTCTCCGTCATACGGAGTGACAAATCCCAGTCTTGATCCGTGTCAACCCAACAGACACTTTCGGAGATACCCGTAGTATACCTTTATAGTCACCCAGTTACGTTGTGACGTTTGGTACACCCAAAGCACTCCTACGGTATCCGGGAGTTACACGATCTCATGGTCTAAGGAAAAGATACTTGACATTGGAAAACTCTAGCAAACAAACTATACGACCTTGTGCTATGTTTAGGATTGGGTCTTGCCCATCACATCATTCTCCTAATGATGTGATCTCGTTATCAATGACATCCAATGTCCATAGTCAGGAAACCATGACTATCTGTTGATCAACGAGCTAGTCAACTAGAGGCTTACTAGGGACATGTTGGTGTCTATTATTCACACATGTATTACAATTTCCGGATAACACAATTATAGCATGAATAAAGACAATTATCATGAACAAGGAAATATAATAATAATGCTTTTATTATTGCCTCTAGGGCATATTTCCAACACAAAATCATATAGATTGGCTATGCTTCATTTTCGTCACACAAAAATGCTCTCATCATGCACAACCCCGATGACAAGCCAAGCAATTGTTTCATACTTTAGTAATCTCAAACTTTTTTCAACTGTCACGCAATACATGAGCGTGAGCCATGGACATAACACTATGGGTGGAATAGAATATGATAATGGAGGTTGTGTGGAGAAGACAAAAAGGAGAAAGTCTCACAATGACGCGGCTAATCAGCGGGCTATGGAGATGCCCATCAATTGGTGTCAATGCGAGGAGTAGGGATTGCCATGCAACGGATGCACTAGAGCTATAAATGTATGAAAGCTCAACAAAAGAAACTAAGTGGGTGTGCATCCAACTTGCTTGCTCACGAAGACCTAGGGCATTTGATGAAGCCCATTGAATATATACAAGCCAAGTTCTATAATGAAAAATTCCCACTAGTATATGAAAGTGACAAAATAATAGACTCTCTATCATAAAGATCATGGTGCTACTTTGAAGCATAAGTGTGGAAAAAGAGGATAGTACCATTGTCCCTTTTTATATCTTCTTTTTTTGGGCCTTCCTCTTTTTTTGGCCTTTCTCTTTTTTTATTTGGGACAATGCTCTATTAATGATGATCATCAGACTTCTATTTATTTACAACTAAATGATTACAACTCGATACTAGTACAAAATATGACTCTATATGAATGCCTCCGGTGGTGTACCGGGAAGGGCAATGAATCAAGAGTGACATGTATGATAAATTATGCATGGTGGCTTTGCCACAAATACGATGTCCACTACATGATCATGCAAAGCAATATGACAATGACGAAGCGTGTCATAAATGAAATGGTGGAAAGTTGCATGGCAATATATCTCGGAATGGCTATGGAAATGCCATAATAGGTAGGTATGGTTTCTGTTTTGAGGAAGATATAAGGAGTTTTATGTGTGATAGAGCGTATCATATCACGGGGTTTGGATGCACTGGCGAAGTTTGCACCAACTCTCAAGGTGAGAAAGGACAATGCGCGGTACCGAAGAGGCTAGCAATGATGGAAATGTGAGAGTGCGTATAATCCATGGACTCAACATTAATCATAAAGAACTCACATACTTATTGCAAAAATCTACAAGTCATCAAAAACGAAGCATTACACGCATGCTCCTAGGGGGATATATTGGTAGGAAAAGACCATCGCTTGTCCCCGACCGCCACTCATAAGGAAGACAATCAAATAACACCTCATGTTTCTAATTTGTTACACAACGGTTACCATACGTGCATGCTACGGGACTTGCTATATTCAACACAAGTATTTCTCAAATTCACAACTACTCAACTAGCACACTCTAATATCACCATCTTTATATCTCAAAACAATAATCAAGTATCAAACTTCTCATAGTATTCAATGCACTTTCTATGATAGTTTTTATTATACCCATCTTGGATGCCTATCATATTAGCACTAATTTCATAACCAAAGAAAATTACCATGCTGTTTTAAAGGAATCTCAAAATAATATAAGTGAAGCATGAGAGATCAATAATTTCTATAAAATAAAACCACCACCGTGCTCTAAAAGATATAAGTGAAGCACTAGAGCAAAATTATCTAGCTCAAAAGATATAAGTGAAGCACATAGAGTATTATAATAAATTCCAATTCATGTGTGTCTCTCCCAAAAGGTTTGTACAGCAAGGATGATTGTGGTAAACTAAAAAGCAAAGACTCAAATCATACAAGACGCTCCAATCAAAACACATATCATGTGGTGAATAAAAATATAGCCTCAAGTAAAGTTACCGATGGAAGAAGACGAAAGAGGGGATGCCTTCCGGGGCATCCCCAAGCTTAGTCTTTTGGTTGTCCTTGAATTTTACCTTGGGGTGCCTTAGTCACCCCCAATATTAGGCTCTTTCCACTCCTTATTCCATAATCCATCAAATCTTTACCCAAAACTTGAAAACTTCACAACACAAAACTCAACAGAAAATCTCATGAGCTCCGTTAGTATAAGAAAACAAACCATCACTTAAGGTACTGTAATTAAATCATTCTTTATTTATATTGTTGTTAAACCTACTGTATTCCAACTTCTCTATGGTTCATACCCTCCGATACTAGCCATAGATGCATCAAAATAAGCAAACAACACACGAAAAACAGAATCTGTCAAAAACAGAACGGTATGTAGTAATCTGTAGGTTTCGAATACTTATGTAACGCCACAAATTCTGAAATAAATTGGTGGACGTGAGGAATTTGTCTATTAATCATCTTCAAAAAGAATCAACCTAATCGCACTCTCCAGTAAAAAATGGCAGCAAATCTCGTGAGCACTAAAGTTTCTGTTTTTTACAGCAAGATCGCTAAAACTTCCCCCAAGTCTTCCCTAAGGTTCTACTTGGCACAAACACTAATTAAAAGCATAAAACCACATCTAAACAGATGGTATATGAATTATTTATTATTAAACATAACAAAAAATCAAGAAACAAAAATAAAATTGGGTTGCCTCCCAACAAGCGCTATCGTTTAACGCCCCTAGCTAGGCATAAAAGCAAGAATAGATCTAGGTATTGCCATGATTATGATAAGGTAGATCACGAAAACTCATCTGATACTACCTATGTTCAGCAGCAAGGTTTCTTTGTGGCAAGAAAAAGTAATCAAAAGGACTAAATTTAATGGAACAAAAGTCCCCAAGATCAAGCTCAGGAGGTATTGGTTCCTCCTTTGGCCCCTCATATTGCACAACCAATTCATCATTATAAGCATTCTTTTGGAAAATAGTCATGAGACTTTGTTCAAGGGAAAAACCCAACCCATTATTTTGGATGGCAAAATTATTAAGTTCATAAATACTGTCAACAAGAACATCGGTAGGAACCTTCTTTCCAAGGTTTTCGTTAAAAGCAACATGATCTAAGGATCGTAAGCGCATTATGTCTTCTTGATAAAAATATTGCTTCTACGGGGGGATGGACGGCATCCACCCTATAATGCGCAAAAATTTCATTGGCTTCTTTCATTATAAATCTGAACTCATGAGCTAAAAAGATAGTAGCTGCTCGCTTAAGAAGAGTGCTCGATATTAAAATCCTAGAAAAATCCTTTGGATGCAAGGGTGCATATGAATAAATTGTCTTTCAAGTTCAACTATGAGCAAAGATATAGTATCCGCGAACCTACTAGTTCTGTGGAGAATAGACCCTCCCATAGTAGGTAAAGCACTGGCACAAGTAAATAAATCTTGAATAACTCCTTTTCCAATAATATTACCACTAGCAATCCGAAACTTTTTAGTGTGTAAAATAGTAGGTTCTTCAGGAGGATCAACAAAAGCATCAAAGTTTTCCATGTTATTACCACTATCCTTATCAACGATAACCTCCCCAATTTCATACATGGTGGCAGCAAGACGCAAGCACAAAAGGGCGAACGGAAAAAGAGGGTGAATAAAATGGCAAGGGTGAAGTGGGGGAGAGGAAAACGAGAGGCAAATGGCAAATAATGTAATGCGAGGGATAAGAGTTTGTGATGGGTACTTGGTATGTCTTGACTTGTGCGTAGATCTCCCCGGCAACGGCGCCAAAAATCCTCCTTGCTACCTCTTGAGCACTGCGTTGGTTTTCCCTTGAAAAGAAAACGGTGATGCATCAAAGTAGCGTAAGTATTTCCCTTAGTTTTTGAGAACCAAGGTATCAATCCAGTAGGAGACTACACGCAAGTCCCTCGTACCTACACAAACAAATAAGAACCTCACAACCAATGCGATAAAGGGGTTGTCAACCCCTTCACAGTCACTTACGAGAGTGAGATCTGATAGAGATAATAATAATAAGATAAATATATTTGGTATTTTTATGATATAGATTGAAAGTAAAGATTGCAAACTAAAATAGATTGGAAACTTATATGATAAAAGATAGACCCGGGGACCATAGGTTTCACTAGTGGCTTCTCTCAAGATAGCATAAGTATTACGGTGGGTGAACAAATTACTGTCGAGCAGTTGATAGAAAAGTGCATAATTATGAGAATATCTAGGCATGATCATGTATATAGGCATCACGTCAGCGACAAGTAGACTGAAACGATTCTGCATCTACTATTACTCCACACATCGACCGCTATCCAGCATGCATCTAGAGTATTAAGTTCATAAGAATAGAGTAACGCATTAGGCAAGATGACATGATGTAGAGGGATAAACTCAAGCAATATGATATAACCCCCATATTTTTATCCTCGATGGCAACAATACAATACATGCCTTGCTGCCCCTGCTATCACTGGGAAAGGACACCACAAGACTTAACCCAAAGCTAAGCACTTCTCCCATTGCAAGAAAGATTAATCTAGTAGGCCAAACCAAATTGATAATTCGAAGAGACTTGCAAAGATAACCAATCATACATAAAAGATTTCGGAGAAGAATCAAATATTGTTCATAGATAAACTCGATCATAAACCCACAATTCACCGGATCTCGACAAACACACCGCAAAAAGAGTTACATCAAATAGATCTCCAAGAAGATCGAGGAGAACATTGTATTGAGATCCAAAGAGAGAGAAGAAGCCATCTAGCTAATAACTATGGACCCGAAAGTATGTGGTAAACTACTCACACATCATCAGATAGGCTATGGCGTTGATGTAGAAGCCCTCCATGATCGATTCCCCCTCCGACAGAGCTCCGAAAAAGGCCCCAAGATGGGATCTCTTGGGTACAAAAGGTTGCGGCGGTGGAAATAGGGTTTTGTGGTGCTCCTGGATGTTTTCGGGGTATATGGATATATATAGGAGGAAGGAGTAGGCGGTGGAGCTGCGAGGGGCCCACGAGGGTGGGGGGGCGCCCAGGGGGCAGGCACCCAGGGGGCAGGCGCGCCTCCCTGCCTCGTGACCACCTTGTTTCTTTCTTGACGTCTACTCCAAGTCCTCTGGATCACGTTTGTTCCAAAAATAACTCTCCCAAAGGTTTCATTCCGTTTGATATTCCTTTTCTGCAAAACACTGAAATAGGCAAAAAAACAGCAATTTGCACCGGGCCTTGGGTCAGTAGGTTAATCCCAAAATAATATAAAAGTGTATAAATAAGCCCATTAACATCCAAAACAGATAATATAATAGCATGGAACAATCAAAAATTGTAGATACGTTGGAGATGTATCACCTGGCATGTCCTCGACGGGAGTGCAACACTCCGAAGAGGCGCGCTTGCAGGAGTGGGTGCAAGAGGTCTTGCCGGAAGAGGTTACGCCGGAAGGGGTCTTGCCGGCCTTCTTCCTTCCCGGGGCTTCAGCGGCAGTTGCTGCAACTGCCTCTCGGTAGAGTTGGTCGGCGCAGATGAGCGCGTCTTTCTTGTCAGAAGGGGCGGTGATGATGGTCAGCGGCCCCGACATCTTCAACGTGTTGTAGGCGTAGTGTGACGCCGCCATGAACTTGGCCAACGCTGGGCGGCCAAGGATCCCGTTGTATGGCAAGGGGATCTCGGCAACATAAAAAACGATTTTCTCCGTCCTATAGTTTAGCTCGCCCCCAAACATAACAGGTAGCGTGATTTTACCTTTTGGCTGACTCCATCCCAGGTTGACCCCTTGAAACGTGCCCGTCTCCTCGAGATCTCCATCAGGAATCTGCAGCTTCTTGATCATAGTGGGCGAGATCAAATTCAGACTGGCCCCACCATCAACCAACACTTTTGTCACCTTGAGGTTGCATATTGTTGGTGAAACCAACAACGGCAAACACCCGACCGCGGTTGTGCGATTAGGGTGATCCTCGGTGTCAAAAATGATGGGCATGCGGGACCACTTCAGTGGCTTCTGGGCATCGAACGATGGCTCTGCCGCAGTGATCTCACGCGCTGACTGCTTCAGTTGGTGGTGAGAGGTGTGTAGAGGGGCGCCACCATCGATGCACATGGCCTCTGTAGCTTTCTGGAATTCGTGCTCGTCGGACTCGTCGTCCTCGTCATGATCATCATCTTCCTCCTTCTTGTTGCGGCCCTGAGCGGGCCTCTCTTGTTGATTATCTTTGCCGTGGCGACCTCCTTAGCCGCCACGCTTCTTGCCGGACCCCTCAGTACCATCCCGACCCTTCTCCTTGTCCCGCCTTTCATATTCATCTTTCAGCTTTTCTGCATGCAGCTCAACCTGCCAATAGTTCTAGAGGTCATGGCCCTTGGTGCGGTGGATCTTGCAGTACTACTTGTCGGAGCCTCCTGGCTTGTCGGTGGCCGCCAAGTCCCGGCAGGCGGTGCACCCGGCAAGCTCCTTGCTCGGGTCGTTAGCCTTGGCCTTCTTGGCGGCACGGGGGTTTCCGGATCCCTCAACGGCAAGCACAGTCTTTCCCTTACGCTTCCTGTTGCGGCGCCGGCCCTTCTTCGTCGGGCGGCGACGTCTTTGTCCGTGGAGTCAGTCTCTGCACTGGCGTCCTCGCCGGGGTACTTCCTTCCTTCCTCAGCCCGAGCATATCTATCAGCCAGAACGTAAAGTTCGGCTACATCCTTGACCTTGTTCATTGCCAACTCTTCACGCATCTTGCGGTTGCGTACGTTCTAATGGAACGCACTGATGACAGCAGCGGGATGAACATCTGGGATGGTGTACTGCACACGGCTGAATCTTTGTATGTACTTATCAGGGACTCGCCATCCTTCTGGGGGATGACATGTAAGTCACTTGCCTGGCCAGGAGCTTGGTGGCCTTCGGTAAAGGCAACAACAAACTCGTGGCACAGATCCGACCAGGAAGAGATGGAATCTACTGGCAGGTGCATTAACCACGACAAGACGTTGGGCTTAAGCGCCAACGGAAAGTAGTTGGCGAGCACCTTGTCGTCGCGAGCCCCTGTGGCTTGCATCACGATGGTGTAGATGCTGAGGAACTCCGATGGGTGAGTCTCGCCGTTGTAATTTTCCCTACCATCAGGCTTGAACATGCGGTGGGAGGGCCACTGGAACTCCCGCAGCTCTCGAGTAAAGGCCAGACAACCCACCTCGTAAGGCAGGTCGCCAGAGCCCCCCGGCATTGGGTGGTCCATGGTAGGCCCCCCACGCCAATCCAACTGATTGCGTGCCTCCTGCCATCGCTCGATGGCAGTTTGAGCGTCTTCCTGAGCTCGCTCTCGAAGAACTTGACATTGGTCACAGCGGGTTCGCGGGTCGGACAATGCTGTGGAAACATTGTCACAGGCGTCGGCCGGACGAGCCGGTGGCTGCTGTCGCGGCCGTGGGGGAGGAGAGTGCACCGTGGTCGCAGCATCTCCGGTCCTCCCACCACCGGCATGCATTGGCTCGATAGAACGTCGGCATGACGATCCCGCTGGGAGCAGCCCGTCTTTATTGGCGAAGCTGATGAGGCTTTGGATGGTGGCCCTCCACTCGTCGAGCTTCTCCGCAGCAGGGGGAAGTCGAGGAGCAGTTGCACGCGCACCAGCGCTTCTACTGGCGTGGGCGGTGGCGAAAGCTGCATGGACTGCGAGGCGCTCCAGCTTCTAACCAAGTTAGAAGGATCTCTGTCACGGTCTCGCGGTTGCACGTCGCTTTCGTCAGCGTCCGGGCGCGCACGCCGGCCTGGTGCGTCCTGAGAGTGGCGCACAGGGCTCTTCCCGCGGCGGTGCCCGGGAGTTCCGGCGCCGCAGCATCGCTCATCACGCGCGGCCTGGGAAGGCCACGACGCGGGTGCCAGCTGGGCGCCGTAGAGGTTGCCGCGGTGACCGTGGGCAGCACGGCCCCGCCCCGGACCCAGCGGCGTGCGACTCGTCGTCTCGGACTCGAACGATGCCACTCGCCTGGCTCCGATTGCCATAGTGTCGTGGATGCTCGCGGGCCACGTCTCCGGCACCATCCGTGGCTACCTGGTCGCCTGCTCGCGCTGGCGCGGACGGGCCGGCTCCGGACGACCCGATCGCTGTGATCCCCTTTTTCTTGGGGGGCATGGTGATGATGAAGTCGATGCGCTAACGTCCAAACCAGATTTTCACAGCTTGCGCCCCCTACCTGGCGCACCAAATATGTCGGTGGAAACGACACCTATGGGATCACAGGGAATCCCTTCTAGGGTTGGCGGGCGCGGGGCTGTGGAAAGAGCAGGTTTAGAAAATCAACATGGGGGAATATTTCCAGGTTCGGGCCGCAAGTGATGCGTAATACCCTACTCCTAGTGGTTTGTGTTTATCTGGTGTTCTTGGACTAGCTACAAAGCGTGTAGGCTCCAAAAAGTCTGAATCCCTCCCCAGTATGCCTCGGGCCTCCTTTTATAGCCAAAGGGGTCGCCACAGTGGCACACATGAGGTGGAAAGTTTGTACTGTATACAATTCTATCACCTGGTACCGTAGGACAAATGAATTTAATGCACTACCGACGTGCCCCGTCACTTTATTGAGGACCGCAAGGAAGCTCGTCTCGTCCGCCGCCGCCTCATCTCGCACTGACGCGCATCCAAGCTGACTAGGCGTGCAGCGCCATGCTGGCTGGCTAACTGCTGAGTTGGTGCGGTGGCGGAGTCTTCATGAAGATCTGCATGCCACCACGCAGGTGCTCGCTTAGTTGGCCTAGAAGCTACACGTCGCCACGCAGGTGCCTACCTTGTTGGCGGGTTGACTGCTGTGTTGGAGCGGTGGTGGATCCTTGGCAGGTGGGGGCCTGGCTGCGGCCCCGCAGATATCCCCGGGAAGGGCCTTGCCGGGGTCTCGCAGGTGTCCTTGGCAAGGGTCTTGCCGGGGGTCTCATGAGCGTCCCCGGCAAGGATCTTGCCCGGGGGTTTCTGTCTTCTGGTTCTCATCTAGTCTTGTATGGTCTTGGTCTTTACAAAGATCCGCATGCCACCATGCAGGCGCCTCCCAAGCCTTGGTTCCAATTTTGTCGATGGTGTCGGAACTCTTAGGCTCAAGGGTGGCGGCTCTGCTGGTGATGGGAAAGTTTCCCCGGCAAGGCTCTTGCCGGGGCTACGTAAGCTGCCCCGGCAAGGCTCTTACCGGGAAAGCCCACCTTGTCCCTCTGCTTCTCACACCTTCGGCTTGGCGCTGCTCTGATAGTCTTGTGTCTTTGCTTCCTCTGCCCTGCCAAGCATGGCCGCAGGCGTGTGGCTGCGACTGCCCGCGCACAAGTAAAGGGGTACAAAAAGGACCCCTACTTTTGTACACTGACAAAGAGAGTCTCCCACAAGCTTGGGGGAGGCTTTGCCAGTTACTTAATGCTTTGCCTGATCATCCTCTTAAGAAAAATGAAATACTTGATATCTTCTATAATGGACTAACCGATGCTTCTAGGGATTTCCTAGATAGTTGTGCTGGTTGTGTTTTCAAGGAATGAACTATTGCTCAAGCTAAAGAATTATTGAATAACATATTGAAAAATTATGATGATTGGACTATTCCTGAACCACCGCCCTAAACCACTCCAAATAAGAGGGGTATATTATATCAAAGTCCCGAAGATATGCAAGGGGCAAAGAAATCTATGAAGGAAAAAGGTATTAAAGCCGAGGGTGTTAACAATTTACCTCCTATTGAAGAAACACATGGGCTTAATACACCACCACTACCTAAGGTGGTAGAGGTAAATTCTCTTATGAAGTTAAATGATAATGATAATCCTCACAATATGCATCCTAGTCATTGCCTTTATGAGTTTGAAAACTACATTAGAAAACAAAATCATTTTAATGCAAATGTTATGAAACAATTGAGATATAATTCTGATATGATTGCTCACTTGAGTGACTTGTTATTTAGAATATCAAATGATGTTAGAGGTGTTGGAAAACATGCTTCTATGGTTCAAACTCAGTTCGAACAAGTTGCTAAATCACAAAGAGAATTGCTTGATGAAATGAATCATAATATGCATGACTTTGCTGTTAGAGTTGCAACTAGAGGAGGTAAAATGACTCAGGAACCACTTTATCCTGAGGGACACCCAAAAAGAATAGAACAAGATTCACAAAGAGCCAACACTAGTGCACCTAGTCCTTCTAAAAAGAAAAAGAAGAAGAAAAATGATAGGACTTTGCACACCTCTAGTGAACCTGAAATAGAAAAACCTCCTGATAATGAAAATGAAACTTCTATCTCTGATGCTGAAACTCAATCTGGTAATGAACACTCACCTAGTGATAATGAAAAATATAATGTTGATGTTCATGAAGACTCTCAACCAAATGAAAAAGAACCAGATAATGATGTTGAGATAGAACCACCTGTTGATCTTGATAACCCACAACCTAAGAATAAAAGGTATGATAAAAGAGACTTTGTGGCTAGGAAACACGGTAAAGAAAGAGAACCGTGGGTTCAAAAACCTATGCCTTTTCCACCCAAGTCAACTAAAAAGAAAGATGATGAAGAATTTGAACGCTTTGTTGAAATGCCGAGGCCAGTCTTTCTGCGTACTCGTTTGACTGATATCCTTAAAATGCCTCCTTATGCAAAGTATATGAAAGACATCATCACAAATAAGAGAAAAATACTGGAAGCTGAAATCTCCACTATGCTTGTTAATTATACTTTCAAGATGGAGTACCTAAAAAACTTGGTGATCCGGGTATACAAACTATACCTTGCTCTATTAAAAAGAATTATGTGAAAACTGCCTTGTGTGATTTAGGAGCTAGTGTTAGTGTTATGCCTTTCTCTTTATATAAAAGACTTGACTTGAATAAACTCACACCTACTGAAATATCTTTGCAAATGGCTGACAAATCAACTGCCATACCTATCGGTATCTGTGAGGAAGTGCCGGTTGTTTTTGCTAATGTTACTATTTTGACTAACTTTGTTATACTTGACATGCCCGAGGACGACAACATGTCGATTTTCCTTGGTAGACCCTTCTTGAATACTGCAGGGGCTATTATTGATTGCAATAAAAGCAAGGTCACCTTTCATATTAATGGTAATGAGCATACGGTGCACTTTTCGAAGAAACAATTCCAAGTGAATGGTATTAATGTTGTTGAAAAATCTCCAACAAACACTATTGGAAGTTTTCAAATACCTCTACCTACTGTCAAAAGGAAATATTAAATGCTTATTGTTGGGGAGATGCATATCCCCGTCGAGGTAACTTAGTGATTTACGAAAGTTCTTCAGTTTCATGCTAATAGAAAGTGGTGGTTAATAAGACATGATCAACCTTATTAATGAATCATTTTTGAACGATATGAAGTTGATGAATTTAGTAAGCACTACTTTCTGTGTAACATCCCAAATTTTCAATTTGGAATGTTATACATTAGAAGGTCAAAAAAATGTTATACATTAGATCATCAGTGCATATCATATTTTATTGCATTTTGGCTTGACCCTAGAGATTCTATGCAACTCTAGGACCCACGGAGAGAGTTGGGGATTTCGTTATTTTCATATTTGATTTTTCTCAAATTTTGAAAAGAGGATCGTTTGATTTTAATTATTTTTCTCTTCGAATATTTCTTTTATAAAAATAAAAGAGAGGGGATAAAATGACTTCACCAAAATAAAGAATTATCGGAGATTTAATATTAAAATCAAATAAGTTTTTATTCAGAGTTTTTACGCTATTTTATTTGAATTAGGAAAAATATGCATTTTTCAAAATTGCATTAGAAGCCCAAATAAATGTTCACCTTGTCCGCTATATTTTTAGAGGATGGGGAAAATTTGTTTTAGGATTTTTGGAGTCCGTTTAGTATTTCTTTTCTTTGTTTTTCTGCGCAGAATTTTTATTAAAAAAAAGTCACCCGACTTACCGGGTCGTGTCCGACCTGGACACTGCGCCAGGGCGGCCTTTATAAGCCGAAGGCCCGAGCCGCCGCCAGCGCAAAACCCTAACCCTAGCGCCACCACCGGAGCCGCCCGCCGCCGCCAGACGCCGCCTCGCCGGAGTCGCCGCTGCTGCCATCACGCGTCCCGAGGTAGCCGCCCGTTTTCGTTAGAAAACTGTTTGGTTTTTCTAGAACCCTCGATTATTTTTTAGATCGGTTTTTTCGGTTTAGTTATTTAGCGAACGCCCGTTCGTACGTTCGTTTTAACGAACGGTTTTCACTCGTTAACTGCAGACAACGAACGTTCGTTTCTTAGCCTGTTCGCTAGTTTTTCTTATTCCAGGGTTTTTCCATGATTATTTTTTATCATGATTTCTGACCCGATTTTTGTTTTAGTTTATCTTTTCGCTCGTTTATCGAAATCAGGTGATTCAAGCGCCCAGATCTTCGTCTCGAAGCCCTCTTTCTGTTTAACCAACTTGAACAAGATTTTGCTACTACAAAATTTGACTTAAGTCCAGATTAGTAAATGGATCTTGTTTCTTTCATAGTTTGAGTTTCATTACTTCGTTTGATTTGATTCATTTTGCAAACCGGAGTTCTTAAGTTGAACCTTCTGGTTAGATTTCTTATTAGAGTTTTATCCATGATTGTAGTTGAGTGCTTATTGTATGCTTCTTTGATTGTGATTGAGTACCCGGAGTGCGAAGCGTGCTACTACGAGTCTCTAGGTTTCACGGATCACCAGCAAGGCAAGTAACACTTTGATCATACCTTTTTACTACCCAATTTCATTGCATTAGATCAATCCTCAAACAATTGCATGGTTAGGATTTAATTAACTTGTGGGTTTTGGGAAGTAGATGAGGTAGTACCTATTCACCTGCTTATTATCAAACCTATGGGAGTTACTTCTATGTTGCTTATATTACTATTCTATGCTAGTAGACGTGGATTGGGTTTGAGTGTATCCATGACAGATGTGAGTTTGTTAATTAATGGTTCAACTTAAGGTGGCAACTTAAACACACATCTGGGTGGATTGCTTGTGGGCACCTGGAGAAACCAGTGTTGTCCTAGGATATCCGGAGGACCCGTGTGGTCATCCTACGGCCCGCCACCCAGACTCAAAGGGATCATAAGATTATTCATTCTAGAAACTTCCGTGTGCAGCCACAAGCCATTATGGGCTCTAGCATAGTTGAGTAAGTTGCGTGAAGCTCTCGAAGAGGTAGACTAGCAGATGCAGTGGGTTGTAGGTGGTACTGTCTATCCAGAGTAGAGAGTTAATGCTTTTGAAAGACTGTGTCTCGGTCATCCGTTTCTCAAACACCATGTAGTGCGAGAAATCCAACGAAGGAGATCGAGTCTTGTGGGGAAAAGTGTGCAAACCTCTGCGGAGTGTATAAACTAATCATGGTTAGCCGTGTCCCCGGTTATGGACGTTTTGAGTATCTAGTTCTTGGATTATTATGTTGATCTCATCACTCTTAATATAATTTGATTGGGTTTAATGATGATGCTTAATTGGGATTGAGTTGGAGGAACCTTCTCAATGTTTAACAACCACCATGATAGTTAAATAAAATTTATTTCTTTGTTGTAGGGAAAAATTGGCTTTCCGCAAAAACATTTAACCATACAGCCTGCACCGGCCATATATGCATGTAGTGATAGCATTTATTCTGTTCATTACTCTATGTGTTACATTGCCAGCATATTCCATGTGATGACCCGTTTCGAGCTGCAATGTTCATGTTGTAGACTTTTCAGACGACGAGTAAGGAGCCTTAGGTTGTTGTCTTTCACTCAGTGATGCCGTTAGAGTTGATGGACTCACTTTATCTTCCAAGCCTTCCGCTGTTATCGACTTTAGATGACATTAAGCCATATTTATTGTAGTAAGTTCTCTTTTGAGACATTTGATGTAATAAATGTGTGATTGCTACTCTGTTATAAATCCTCAAGTACTGGGCGTGTCAGCATTACCGATCCAGGGATGACACTAATGCACAGATATCAGACTGTTTGAGGTCGGGTCGGTACAAGAAGGTATCAGAGCACACGCTGACTGTAGGACACGGCCACTAAGCTAAAACCCTAGATCACCACTCTCTTCTCATTTCTGACTCCTCTCCCTTTTCTACTCTTTAGGATGGCGGATGCAAGGAACAAGTTCACTCAACCGGATGAAGATACACCTTTTGGACGACACTTGAAGGAAGTTACTAGATACCTGAACATCAGAATATCAAGCTTCACCGGGACCTACAACGCCACTTTACCAGAATAGGAGCGTTGGATGATTCGAGTTCAAGTTCCAGGAAGGAAGTTCATGCCAGTCACTGAGCCCATAGAGTTTTCCTTTGATGCACCAACCTAGAGTCTAGGCAAGAGCATGGCAACCCACATTACCATGGGACGCATTGGAGAAGTTTACCACAAGGATCTCAAGGATACTATCTACCAGATTTGTGGGCGCCGAGATGAGCAATGGGAGATGATCAGCACCAGAAAGGATAGATCTATTGCAGCTTTCATCCAGGAGTTAAACCAGCACATTCGTCGCAAGGAGAACCAGATGTGCGCAGGCATGATAGATCTGAAGAAAGCAATGGCTAGGATCACCGAGCTAGAAGAAGAACTCAAGTTTACACACGATGGATACGAGGAGGAAATGACGATACTAGTGGAGAAGAATGACGATCTGACAAGGAAGCTAGGAGTCTTCATGGGAGACCCCGCGCCAGGAGGAGAAGACGATGATTCCACTTGCCCGGAGAACTACATCATCATCGACGACACCGACTCGGACCCCGACAATAGCGATGATGACTTTGTTGATGAAGCTGGAGTAGATATTATGGAGTCTTCCACCGATCAATTTTCTAGTCGACCACCATATCAGTAGTAGAATTCCTCCATGTATATAGTATAGTCCGAGCACTTTTGTAACGATGGTTAGACCGATTGTATGCCCTTGTTTGAATTGATTGAAGTGATATGTTTGTGTTTGTCTCATGTGCATACGGGTAGTGTTTCCCCCTAGACCTCTTTCTATTCTGTTTCCTCATCTTTTCTAAAACCCATCAGATGCCTTTGAGATGCGACAATGGATTTGCTTTCCCACCGGAGCTCACTCAGTTGATCCAGCAGCAGAATGCATTGATGCAGATACTAGTCTAGAATCAGTATCAGGGGAACAACAACAACAACAACCCACTACCACCACCTGTTGATCACTTAGCCCGTTTTCTAAGGGTGAATCCGCCGGTGTTCTCCAGTAGCACAGAGCTGATAGTTGCAGATGATTGGCTCCGCAAGATTGGAAGGGAGTTGACCACTGTTGGATGCACAGATGCGGAGAGAGTGCATTTTGCCGCACATCAGCTTGATGGACCCGCAACATCATGGTGGGAGAATTTCACAGCCACTTACCCCATCGACACTGTTACATGGGACCAGTTTTAGCAGTCTTTTCGCACTGCCCATGTATCAGCAGGAGCTATGGCCATGAAAAAGCGCGAGTTTCGCAACTTACGCCAAGGAGGATGCACCGTTGGCCAGTATGTGGATGACTTTAGTAAGCTAGCACGTTATGCCCCAGATGACGTTGCAATGGATGCATCTAAATGGGAGAAGTTTCTGGAGGGACTGAATGATGAGCTGAGCATGCAGTTGATGGTGGCAACTTTTAATATCTACCAACAATTGGTAGATAGAGCTCTCATGATTGAAGGGAAACAACAGTAGATTGACAACCGCAAGAGGAAGTATGGACAAGGGAAGTGTAATTCTGGAGATCAGCAGAGGCCCCATTTTACCCCGAACTCGGGAGGGCACCTTCAACATAACCATGGAGGTCACAACCACAATGGAGGGATTTCGCACAACCATAGTGGCCCCAGGAATGGGAATAGTAATGGAGGAAGCAACGGTCAAAACCGTTCCAACCCAGCAACGCCTGCTAAGAAGGATCTAAGCCACATTACTTGTTTCAAGTGCGGGAAGAATGGACATTATGCCACGGAGTGTGCTGAAGCAAAGAATGACAATGGCAATGGAAGCTCTGGGAAGAAGCCCAACCGTTTCAACAGGGGACAAGTGAACCACGTGAACGTGGAGGAGGTTGAAGCGCAATCGGATGCAGTTATAGGTAAGTTTATGATTAAGTCATTTACTGCAATCATTCTCTTTGATACTGGTGCATCGCATTCATACATATCAAGGGGATTTGTGGATAAGTTTAAACTGCCAACCCAATCCCTTAGGACACCCATGTTAGTAACCTCGCCAGGAGCAGAGTATATGGCTAGCCTATGGTGTGATCGGTTACCATTAAGGATTGGTAGCTACGTGTTCCCCTCAGACCTAATAGTATTGGAGTCACAAGGACTGGATGTGATATTAGGCATGGATTGGTTATCGAGGTATGGAGGGAACATTGACTGCGCCAGTAAGTCGATTCTGCTTACCACCCCAGAAGGAAGGAGGATCAAGTATGTATCCCGACATGTGCCGAATAGGACTCAAGTGAATTCGTTATCATGAGTTGTACAGGAGGAAGTACCAGTGGTGAAGGATTTCCTGGATGTATTTCCAGAAGAGTTGCCAGGCATGCCACCGGATAGAGACATTGAGTTTTTGATCGAGCTTTTGCCAGGCACAGGGCCAATATCTAAGAGACTGTACAGGATGCCTGCTAAGGATTTAGAGGAAATTAAGAAGTAGATTAAGGAGTTACTGGATAAAGGCTATATTCGCCCAAGCTCGTCAGCTTGGGGATCACCAGTGCTTCTAGTGGAGAAGAAGGATGGATCGTTGAGGATGGTTGTTGATTATCGAGGATTGAATGAGGTGACGATCAAGAACAAGTACCCACTACCGATTATCAATGATTTGTTTGACCAGCTACAAGGAGCTAAGGTGTTTTCCAAGATCGATCTGCGATTAGGGTACCACCAGCTGAAGATTCGAGAGCAAGATATACCTAAGACAGCTTTTACCACAAGGTATGGGCTATATGAGTATATTGTTATGTCATTTGGTCTGACTAAGGCACCTGCCTATTTTTTGAACATGATGAACAAGGTGTTTATGTAGTTTTTGGATAAGTTCGTCGTGGTGTTCATTGACGATATTCTGGCCTACTCGAAGAATGAAGAGGAGCATAAGGAGCATTTGCGTTTGGTACTTGGGAAGCTCAGAGAACATCAGCTATATGCCAAGTTTAGCAAGTGTGATTTTTGGTTGAAGGAAGTTGGATTCCTTGAACATGTTATATCCGGAGAAGGAATAGCCGTAGACCCTACCAAGGTTGTCACTGTGACAAATTGGGAAGCAGCCACATCAGTTGGAGAGATTCGGAGTTTTCTTGGACTCGTGGATACTACCGGAGGTTCATTGAGAATTTGTCGAAGGTTGCAAAGCCCATGACGGAGTTGTTGAAGAATGACACCAAGTTCAAATGGACTGAGGAATGTGAGGCCAGTTTTTGGGAGTTGAAGAAACGCTTGGTTACAGCTCTAGTGTTGATTCTCCCAGATCAACGCAAGGATTACCAGGTGTATTGTGACGCTTCTCGTCGAGGACTTGGAGCAGTGCTTATGCAGGAGGGAAGAGTTGTCTCATATGCCTCATGACAACTTAAACCCCATGAGTTGAAGTATGCTACCCATGGTTTGGAGTTAGCAGCCGTAGTGCATGCGTTGAAGACATGGAGACATTTTCTCATTGAAAACCATTGTGAGGTGTATATGGATCACAAGAGTTTGAAGTATATCTTCAGGCAGAAGGAATTGAATCTCGGGCAGAGGAGATGGTTGGAGCTCATTAAGGATTATGATATGAAGTTGCATTATCATCCCGGAAAGGCTAACATAGTAGCCGATGCGCTGAGCCGCAAGAGTCATGTCAACACACTCATGACTGGAGGATTACCCAGGGAGTTAGCAGAGGATCTTCATGAGCTATGTTTGGAAATAGTTCCGAGAGGTTATGTAGCAGTATTGGAGATTCAGTCTACTTTGATGGATAAGATCCGCGAAGATCAGAAGACGGACAAGGAGATTGCCGAGATGAAGGAAAGAATGGGCAAAGGAAAGGCTAAAGGATTTCGTGAGGATGAGCATGATACCTTATGGTTTGAGGACCGCATTTATGTGCCTAATGTCTGGAGATCAGGAAGTTGATTCTGCAAGAGGCCCATGTTTCGCCGTATTCGATTCACCCAGGAAATACCAAGATGTACCTGGATTTGAAGGATAGCTTCTGGTGGACCGGAATGAAGAAGGATATTGCGGAGTATGTAGCAATTTTTGATGTATGTCAGAAGTGAAGGCAGAACATCATAAGCTAGCGGGATTGTTACAGCCATTACCGATACCCGAATGGAAGTGGGATAAACTAGGCATGGACTTTATCACGGGATTACCCAGGACTCGTTCAGGCTATGACTCGATATGGGTTGTAGTCGATCATTTGACGAAGGTAGCACATTTCATCCCAGTTAAGACCACTTACACTAGTGCTAAGTTGGCAAAGATATACATGACCAGGATCGTATGTCTACATGGAGTTCCGAGGACCAAATCTCAAAGTTTTGGAATCAGTTGCATGAGACTTTGGGAACCAGGCTAGAGTTTAGTATAGCCTTTCACCCACAGACAGATGGACAAACTAAGAGAGTCAGTCAGATTCTGGAGGACATGTTGAGAGCTTGTGCGCTAGACTATGGATCTAGTTGGGACGACAATTTGCCTTATGCAGAGTTCTCTTACAACAACAACTATCAAGCCAGTTTGAAGATGGCCCCTTTTGAAGCATTGTACGGAATAAGGTGCATGACACCATTGTTGTGGGATGAAGTTGGAGACCGTCAGTTGTTTGGACCAGATTTGATTAAAGAGTCTGAAGAGAAGGTTAAGCTGATACGCGATAGACTCAAGGTAGCCCAGTCCAGGCAGAAGAGCTATGCGGATTCTAAATGCAAGGAGACAGTTTACGAAGTCGGAGACAGAGTGTATCTTCGTGTATCACCACTTCAAGGAGTGAAGCGTTTTGGAGTTAAGGGAAAGTTAGCACCATGTTTTGTGGGACCATACCAGGTTTTGGAACGTATGGGAGAAGTTGCTTATAAGTTGGAATTGCCCGAAGGATTGTCCGGAGTTCATGATGTGTTCCATGTTTCTCAGTTGAAGAAGTGCCACGCAGAGATGGCTGATATTCCTCTGAGGGATACAGTGCCACTGGAAGTGATTCAGTTGGATACCGATTTGACCTACGAGGAGAAACTAGTCAAGATTCTTGAGTTTGCCAGCCGAGTCACACGCAGTAAGGTTATCAAGTTCTGCAAAGTTTAGTAGAGCCACCATACCGAGGATTAAGCCACCTCGGAACGAGAGGAAGACCTACGGAAGGATCACCCTCACCTATTTTCTAGCCAACCCGAATCTCGAGGGCGAGATTCATCTTAAGGGGGGTAGGTTTGTAACATCCCAAATTTTCAATTTGGAATGTTATACATTAGATCATCGTTGCATATCATATTTTATTGCATTTTGGCTTGATCCTAGAAATTCTACGCAACTCAAGGACCCACGGAGAGAGTTGGGGATTTCGTTATTTTCATATTTGAGTTTTCTCAAATTTTGAAAAGAGGATCGTTTGATTTTAATTATTTTTCTCTTCGAATATTTCTTTTATGAAAATAAAAGAGAGGGGATAAAATGACTTCCCCAAAATAAAGAAATATTGGAGATTTAATATTAAAATAAAATAAGTTTTTATTCAGAGTTTTTATCGCTATTTTAGTTGAATTAGGAAAAATATGCGTTTTTTAAAATTGCATTAGAGGCCCAAATAAATGTTCACCTTGTCCGCTATGTTTTTAGAGAACGGGGAAAATTTATTTTAGCATTTTTTAAAGTCTGTTTAGTATTTCTATTCTTTGTTTTTCTGCGCGGACTTTTTATTAAAAAAAGCCAACCGACTTACCGGGCCGTGTACGACCTAGACACTGCGCCCGGGCGGCCTTTATAAGCCGAAGGCCCGAGCCACCGCCTGCGCAAAACCTAACCCTAGCGCCACCGCCGCCACCTCGCCGGAGCCACCGCTGCCGCCGTCATGTGTCCCGAGGTAGCCGCCGGTTTTCGTTTGAAAACCGTTTGGTTTTTTAGAACCCTCGGTTATTTTTTTAGATCGGTTTTTGCGGTTTAGTTATTTAGCGAACGCCCGTTCGTATGTTCGATTTAATGAACGGTTTTCACTCGTTAACCGCAGACAGCGAACGTTCATTCGTTAGCCTGTTCGCCGGTTTTTCTTTTTCCAGGGTTTTCCGCGATTATTTTCGATCGTGATTTCTGACCCGATTTTCTCTTTAGTTTAACTTTTCGCTCGTTTATTGGAATCATGTGATTCAAGCGCCTAGATCTTCATCTCGAAGCCCTCTTTCCGTTTAACCAACTTGAACAAGATTTTTCTATTGTAAAATTTGACTTAAGTCCAGATTAGTAAACGGATCTTGTTTCATTACTTTGTTTGATTTGATTCTTTTTGAAACCGGAGTTCTTAAGTTGAACCTTCTGGTTAGATTTCTTATTTGAGTTTTACCCATGCTTCTAGTTGAGTGCTTATTGTATGCTTGTTTGATTGTGATAGAGTACCCGAAGTGCGAAGCGTGCTACTACGAGTCTCTAGGTTTCACGGATCACCAGCAAGGTAAGTAACACTTTGATCATACCTTTTTACTACCCAGTTTTATTGCATTGGATCAATCCTCAAACAATTGCATGGTTAGGATTTAATTAACTTGTGCGTTTTGGGAAGTAGATGAGGTAGTACCTATTCACCTGCTTATTATCAAACCTATGGGAGTTGCTTCTACGTTGCTTATATTACTATGCTATGCTAGTAGACGTGGATTGGGTTTGAGTGTTTCCATGACAGATGTGAGTTTGTTAATTAATGGTTCAACTTAAGGTGGCAACTTAAACACACATCTGGTGTATTGCTTGTGGGCACCTGGAGAAACCAATGTTGTCCTAGGATATCCCGGAGGACCCGTGTGATCATCCTACGGCCCGCCACCCAGGCTCAAAGGGATCATAAGATTATTCATGCTAGAAACTTCTGTGTGCAACCACAAGCCATTATGGGCTCTAGCATAGTTGAGTAATTTGCGTGAAGCTCTCGAAGAGGTAGACTAGCAGATGCAGTGGGTTGTAGGTGGTACTGTCTATCCAGAGTAGAGAGTTAATGCTTCTGAAAGACTGTGTCTCGGTCATCCGTTTCTCAAGCACCATGTAGTGCGAGAAATCCAATGGAGGAGATCGAGTCTTGTGGGGAAAAGTGCGCAAACCTCTGTGGAGTGTATAAACTAATCATGGTTAGCCGTGTCCCCGGTTATGGACGTTTTGAGTATCTAGTTCTTTGATTTTTATGTTGATCTCATCACTCTTAATTCAATTTGATCGGGTTTAATGATGATGCTTAATTGGGATTGAGTTGGAGGAACCTTCTCAATGTTTAACAACCACCATGATAGTTAAATAAAATTTATTCCTTTGTTGTAGGGAAAAATTGGCTTTTCACAAAAAATATTTAACCATACAGCCTCCACCGGCCATATATGCATCTAGTGATAACATTTATTCTGTTCATTACTCTATGTGTTACATTGCCAGCATATTCCATGTGCTGACCCGTTTCGGGCTGCAACGTTCATGTTGCAGACTTTTCAGACGACGAGTAAGGAGCCTTAGGTCATTGTCTTTCACTCAGTGATGCCGTTGGAGTTGATGGACTCACTTTATCTTCCAAGCCTTCGGCTGTTATCGACTTTAGATGGCCGTAAGCCATATTTATTGTAATAAGTTCTCTTTTGAGGCATTCGATGTAATAAATGTGTGATTGCTACTCTGTTATAAATCCTCAAGTACTGTACGTGTCAGCATTACCGATCCAGGGATGACACTGATGCACAGAGATCAGACTGTTTGAGGTCTGGTCGGTACATTTTGTCCTTACTTTTCATTCTCTGTTTTTATTAGTTAAATAAAATAAAATGCCATGTTTTGTCTATTTTATAATTTCCCGTGCAATAAAAAATGACCCAAAAATAAGAGTTCTCAGAATGCCCTGAAAATTTTATATGAATTTTTCCTGAATATTTTAGAATTTTTTGTGCAAAAATAACCAGAGGGAGTTGCACCAAGTGGGCACAACCCACCTGGGCGCGCCTGCACCCCCTGGCGTGCCCTGGGGGGTTGTGGCCCCCACATGGGCCCCTCACTTACCTCTTCATCCCACATCATCACTCTCCACCAGAAAAAAAATCCCCATTGATCTCTCTCTCGTGTTCTTGAGCTGAAACCCGCGGATTTCGATATCTTTGCTCGAAGCTCCGTTTCTGAAACTGTCTCGGGGGATTGTTTCTTGGTATGTGACTCCATCATTTGTCAAATTATTTTTTGTTTTAGTGGTTTATACTTTGAATAAATAGCTACTCTTCGTGCTACTGTAGATGTGCTTCCATGATTAATTCTTAGTGTTTTAAGTAGTTTGAATGCTTGCTATGGCCTCTATGTATCCCTATGAGTAGTTGCTATTAGTTTTGTGAAGTTTTGTTGACAAATTTTTGTCACCTAAAAAATTTTATTTTCAGAAAATTGTACGCGGACATGAATATCTTCAGGAAGTATGGCTCAAAGAAGAACTCCAAGGGTGTTATTGGGGAGTCTTCTGACAGTGATCTCCGCCCTCGGAGGTTGGTGGAGGGGCGGATACCGGATTATGCGTGCAGACATCCTCGCCTACTGGAACACTCACGCTGCTGCACAGGCTGCACAGGCACCTCCGCAGTGGGATATGTGGATGCCCACTCCTCAGGATCCCCACTACCCTCTAGGCTACTGATCGATTACCAACTTAGACCAAAAGCCTAAGCTTGGGGGAGTACGTGTTTCTCACCGACATTATATTCATGCTCACATATCATTTTATTTGTCAGTGTTCACACTTTTTCATTGTATCATCCATGCTTAGATTTATTTTCTTGCTTTCTTCTTGTGTGTTTGAAAAACTTTAGAAAAACCAAAAAAATTAGTTGTAGTAATTTACTTTCTATGCATGCTTAGTAGTAGTACTAAAAAGAAAACCCAAAAAGATTTCCTTGTTCTTCTTTTGTTTGTTGGGAGCTTTCCTGTGTAAATAGTTTTTCTCGTTTTTGCTTTTTATTTGCTTGTTGAAGAAAACCGAAAACTCCAAAAATATTTCAGTGTGTTTCTCTGAATTTCTTTTCCTTTTTATTCGAGTTGTACCAAGGAGAAGACCACGATGAAAATGTTGAGTGGCTCTCATATGAATAACTGTTGAACTAATAAGAGCCCATTTTACCTTGTCTTCTCATGTTGAACAAAATGTTTTGCAGATTCCAGCTTAGTCCAAGGCACTCTTGCACTATTACTATTTTCATATCATTCGGTCATGCAAGTGAAAAAGGCAATAATGACGATATTCGATGAGCTGACCATGGCAAAGAGAAACTGGTATGAACTCGACTTGTTCTGTTTGTGTAAATATGTTTAACCTAGTATCCAGGCTTCAGCCCATTATGATTAAATATGTTTGCAATAACAATTAGAGATTATAGTTTCTCATGCCATCCATAAGTAGCTGGGAGTTAATAATGTTTTATCTTGGATATAACCATAGCATTAAAATGACTGTGATGTAGTATGATGATATGGTATCCTCCTCTGAATGTTCGAGTGGCTTCACTTGGTACATGTTCATGCATGTAGTTGAATCAAAACCAGCATAGCCTCTATAATATTTATGTTCATGGTGTTCATATCCTACTCATGCTAGTGTCCAATGTTACTTATGCATAATGCCTAGTTATGATCATTGTTGCTCTCTAGCTGGCCGCTTCCCAATCTTAAATTGCTAGCCTTGGCCTGTACTAAGTGGGAATTATTCTTATACATCAAAAACTTTGAACCCAAAGTTATTCCATATGAGTCCACCATACCTACCTATATACGGCATTACCCTGTCGTCCTAAGTAAATTTGCATGTGCCACCTCTAAAACTTCTAAAAAATTACCCGTTTGTGTGCATGGATCGTTCATGGAACGATAGAAGATGGTCTATATCTTCCGTGCTAAGCATATTATCCTCAGGTCGAGTGTTTATTCACTCGCCATCGCACGGGGAAATGGGCGCTAATAGGGATGCCCAGTCCCAAACTGCAAAATACAAAAAAGAGTTCATCTCTTGAATAATCAAACAAAAACTCCCAATGGAGTCAAAACCTTTACTTTCCGCTTGGGAACTGCCACTGGCATGCTTAGCATGGAAGATGTTGATAACTTATGGTCGTGAAGTGAATGAGAAGGGGGCATGTTTCAAAATATCATTTATCTCTGTTTTAAAAACTGAGCTCTGGCACCTTTGCAAATCACTACTTCCCTCTGTGAAGGGACTTTCTATTTACATTTATGTTGTGTCACCACCTTCTAAAAACAAGCGCCAGAAACTGAGTAGAGCACAGCGGTCATGATTTATGCATTGTGT
The DNA here is from genome assembly GCF_002162155.2 of Triticum dicoccoides. Taxonomy (NCBI): domain Eukaryota; kingdom Viridiplantae; phylum Streptophyta; class Magnoliopsida; order Poales; family Poaceae; genus Triticum; species Triticum dicoccoides. The sequence goes on along the minus strand of NC_041388.1, from coordinate 409,864,101 downwards.
ATAGCTAATGTTGGGTGCATCATGACTGGATCTATTCTACCATGAATTACAATGTTTAGTCGTTGCTTGAACTTTGGAGGTGCTCTGCATTTATGTTTTGCGGTCTCAGAAAGGGCTAGCGAGATACCATTATTGTCATATTATATCATGGTTGTTTTGACAACGTGTTGCTGTTTGAGATATCTTGTTATTGCTCGCTATGTAGAGATCCGACCTCAAATGGCAAAATCTCTGTGCATAAGTGTCATCCCTGGTTCAGTAATGCTGACACACATAGTACTTCGAAGGATTTATAACAAAGTAGCAATCACACACTTATTACATCAATATTCTCAAAATAGGACTTATTACAATAAATATGGCTTAAGGCCATCTAAGTAAGATAACAATGGAAGGCTTGGAAGATAAAGTGAGTCCATCAACTCCAACGACATAGCTGAGTGCACGACAACGACCTGCGCACCTTACTCTTCGTCTGAAAAGTCTGCAACATGATATGTTGCAGCCCAAAACGGGTCAGCACATGGAATATGCTGGCAAGATAACACAATAGAGCAACAAAACAATTAAAAGCTATCATTACATGCATATATGGCTGGTGGAGGCTCTATGGTTATAATATTTTTGCGAAAAGCCAATTTTTCCCTACAATAAAGGAATATTTTATTTAACTATCATGGTAGTTGAAAAACATTGAGAATGGTAAAACCCCATCTCGATCCCAATCTTATATTTACTAATTGGAGGCACCATAAGAGACACCACGTTAATCCTTAGAATTAACAATTATTAGCCATCCGATTAGTATATGATGTATCTGTAGACGATGGATGAAAGATTTGATCTCTAGCGCAAAAAAACAAGATTTGATCTGTTATTCTATCCCAGGTACGAGAAACAAATAAAAAGAGAAAAAAAATCAAGTCGTCCTGATCTTGGCCTCTCTCCTTTTCCCTCAAAAATCTGGGTGTCATCTCCTCCTATATTTCCTCCTAGAATTGACGTACTTGAGTGCTTATCCCCTTCATCTCTCTATCCCACGTATGACAAACGATAAAATCAAAGAAAGAAGAAAATGAGGCGGCCTGATGTTGGCCTCTCTCCTCCCTAAAAAACTAGGTGCCATCTCCTCCTAGAACTGATGTATGTGAGACTATAATGTCTATGTTCTGATTTCGTGATAAGATATGAACAGATCGTAGTGTACCCTCTGCAATCCATTTCTTTTTTCATGTCACTATATTAAGAATGGAGAAGCCATAGCATGTAGTGCATAATAGCTGGCTGCTAATAAGCTCCCTCCTATCAGAGCGGTGAAGGGCTTCTTCCTAGCATGTGGATGCCCTGTCTTTGGGGAAGTCCGATTACAATTTATAATTCGAGATAATTGAGCAGCTCATACTTGAGTGAATAAACTACTACTGCAGTAATAATCTTTTTGGGATTGCAACATATAGTGTATAAATGTGAAGGTCTACAAATTTTGAGCATATAATTGTTCTCATTATCAAAATTTGATTACCTACCAAAGAGATGGCAGTTAATTCCATATGATTTTTTAACTACCAAGCTACTAAGGAGTAAGGACTCTTTATACAACCAGGATATATAAATGCGACATCAAAGCTTCTTAGAATTTTCGAATTTCACAAGAACGAATCATTTGGCAGAGAAACACCACGAGTCATCTGCCCGTTGTGAACTCTAAGAGTATTGATGTATGTACTGAAGTTCATCTCTACGTCAGTGCGTGTTGCTTCTTTTTTTTCTCATCGTGATGAAGCATCCATGGTATGTTTATTATTTTTACTTCTTTGATTACTCCCCAAATGTTCTGTTCCATGTGGTAGCAACTGCTTTTTCTTATTCATAGAAAGCACCAGATTAGAGCATCCACATATGCATGTTCCAATACTAGGTCAGTGGTCACTTACCTGTCTCTCCCTAAGCTCTACCTCACCAGCAGAATAACTCGGTGCAAAACAGAAGTAAACTGCTTTTGGTGAATTCTACATTACAACAAAGCCATGTAGAAAAATACCTGAAAAGCCATGTAGAAAGTATCCTGATTTTGACTTTTGTAGTATTGAACTCTAAATTTAACAAACTGAGAAAATACCATCATTTATTTGAATTATTTAGTCTAACCGAGATCACCCAAAAAACGTTCAAATAGTAAGAACCAATCATTTCAAACTGTATGTAACCTTCAGCAAGCGCCCACCGGCTTTAGGTCCATGCAGGTAAGCTATGTGCTCACCTCTCCCTGCTAGAGTGCTAAATCGTGTCATGTTTTTATAAGTATTTTGCATATTATCGACTGTGTGTTGCTCTGTTCTGATAAAATAAAGATACTTGGAAGTTGGAAGTTCACGAGGACCATTTTGGACGGAGCAGTTGCAAAATAATTATCATCACACAGTGTGAAACATTGCTATGCTCATTAATTTTAAAACAAATTATTTAGTAAAACTTATATGGCTAGGATAGTCTTATATGCACACCCTCAGAGATACCACTGTTGTGGTAGCATATCTGAAGGAAAAGGTTCTTCACATTTGGTCGATGAACTTGGAAGCAAATTTAATAATATCTTCCTATTCACAAAATATTGAACTTAAGATTCATTACTGTCCAACTTTTTCGCTATAATATGTTATTTGATTTTGGTCCCCACATGAGAACCAATTGACCAAAGACCTATTGGATAGCAGGAAATACAAAACACAAGAATATGGAAAGCTGAAGATTGAGCTATCACATGCTCATGTACGTTGCTCCTGTTAAATTTCAGATAGTATGGTTTTGTCAGATGATTACTTTGGATATTGCACCTGAATAAATTATATGAATTTTGTAGGATAGGAAGTAGTACTCTTGGTTTCTTCTACAGTATTTCGTTGCAGAGGAAAACCAAATTATTCTACATGAGACCAAAACCATAAGTACAGGTACCATAGACATTAAGAAAACCTAGATGGTGGTAAAATGGACAGAATAAATGACAAAGTATTTATGTTACATGACAATATTTCAAAGTATCTCCACGCAACAAAAGTGTAATTTTGTTTTGGTACCAAATCTAACAAATTGGTATTATGTGCATGCAGACTACGGTTGTTAAGTTTTAAATGATGTACACGGTTGTTTTGAACAAATGAGGCATAATGAAAAATTCATTGTTATTAAGAACTCCATAACAAGAAATAATATAAGATATTATAATTAATGAAAGTATTCTAAGTTTTCTTATACTCTCTTTTAAGTTGAAGACATGTGGCTTATATTTCACACAAGTTAGCGCTTTGTTTTTTTGCATATGTGCATTTCTTGCTAGAAATCACTATTTGCTAAATTAGATTATTTTTTATATCTAGCATTCATGTAATTTTTTCCCACAGACAAGGGTTTAACTGATGTATTGTTCAAAAGACTAGCCCGTGCGGACGCACGGGTTGATGACTAGTTAAAATAATTAACATCCCAACCAATTTAATTCAGGGTGATGAGATCCACAGGATAATCCAAGTACCAGATACTCAAGATGTCCATAACCGGGGACACGGCTAACCATGATTAGTTTGTACACTCTGTAGAGGTTTGCGCACTTTCCCCCATAAGACTCAATCTCCTTTGTTGGATTTCTCGCACTACAAGGTGTTTGAGAAACGGATGACCGAGACACAGTCTTTCAGCAGCATTAACTCTAACCTCGGGTAGACAGTACCAACCTACATCCCCTACATCTGCTAGCCTACCACTAGAAGAGGTCATGCAACTTACTCCACTATGCTAGAGCCCATAATATATAGCTTGTGGCTGCACACGGAAGTTTCTAGCATGAATAATCTTATGATCCCTTTGAGCTTGGGTGGCGAACCAAAAAGGACAGCACTGGTATATCCCCAGGTGCCCGCAACCAATCCACCTAGATGTGTGTTTAAGTAGCCACCTTAACTAAACCATTAATTATTAATCTCACATCTATCATGGATACACTCAAACCCAATCCACGTCTACGAGCATATCATGGCAATAAATAGCATAACGTAGAAGTAACTCCCAGGGGTTTGGTAATAAAAGGCAATAGGTTCTACCTCATCAACTACTTCCCAAAACCCACATGTTAAGAGATCCTACTCATGCAATGTTTGAGAGTTGTAACAAATGCATAAAAACTGGGTAATGAAGGGGTATGATCAATGTGTTACTTGTCTTGCTGATGATCCGCAAAACCTAGTGACTCGTAGTAGCACGCTGCGCACTCCGGGAATTCTATCGCAAACAAACAATAGCATACATAAGCACTCAGGCAAAGATGCAAGGGTAAAACTTCAGATAAGAAGACCCAAACTGAAAGTTCAACTGAAGAGGTTCGATTTGCAAAAAGAATCGATCGAATCGGAGCTACAGAACTGAAACTATGGTCAAAAGAACTCCATAGACATATCTGCTTGAAACCAGATTTTAAATTAGTCAAAACCTTGTTCAAGTTGGTTAAATAGAGAGAGGGATTCGAGACGAAAATTTTGGCATTGGTTTGACTGGATTTCGACAAACGGTTAAGAAACAACGAGGGTTTGAAGATCAGGGGCTAATCTGCAATAAAAATAATCGCGGATAGGTCCCTGGCCAAAAATAAAAAGAAAAGACTAACGAACGAACGTTCGCTGTATGAGCCTAACCGGCGAACAACGTTTGTTAAAATGAACGAGCGGACGATCGTCCGCTAAATAAATAAACCAACAAAAAACCGAACTGGTATATATAAAAAAACAAATCTAGGGTTTTGCTAAAAAACCAAGACGGTTTTTTACCTAACCAAGCGAAAAGACCGGCGGTGGCGGCGGCTAACTCCGGTGGGGCTCCGGCGGTGGGGGTGTCGGCGGGGTGGCTGCGCGGCGGCGGCTTGGAAACCGAGGCGCGACAGCGGCTAGGGTTTCGGGCGGTGGGGCTGGCGGCTTGGGCTGGCGGGGCGGTCGGGCCTCCCCTTTTAAAGGGGCTGACCGGGGAAGTCCGGCTCGGGCACGGCCCGTAGGTCGGTTCGTATTTTTAAACAGACGGAGTAAAATAAATAAAAGAAATACCAAACGAAGTCCAAATTTCCTGAAATAAATTTTCATGGTCCTCTAATAATATTTCAAACAAAGTGAACATTTATTTGGGCTAAGAATGCAATTTTAAAAAACGCATATTTTTCTAATTTAAATAAAATAGCAATAAAATCCAAATAAAAATATTTATTTGATTTTAACATTTCCCCCAATATTTCATTTATTTTGGAGAAGTCATATTATCTCCTCTCATATATTTTAATTTGAAATATTTTTGGAGAGGAAAAATAATTAAAACCAAAATGATCCCTTTTTCAATATTTGAGAAAATTCAAATATGAAAATAGTGAAATCCCCAACTGTCTCCGTGGGTCCTTGAGTTGCTTAGGATTTTCTAGGATCGCAAAACAAAATGCAATAAAATATGATATGCATTGATGACCTATATATAACATTCCAAATTGAAAATTTGGGATGTTACAAACCTACCCCCCTTAAGATGAATCTCACCCTCGAGATTCGGGTTGGCTAGAAAATAGGTCTAGGTGTTCTTTCCATAGATCATCCTCTCGTTCCCAGGTGGCTTCATCCTCGGTATGGTGGCTCCACTGAACTTTGCAAAACTTGATAACCTTGCTGCGTGTGACTCGGCTGGCAAACTCAAGAATCTTGACAAGTTTGTCCTCATAGGTCAGATCGCTAGCCAACTGAATTGCTTCCAGGGGCACAGTATCTCTCAAAGGAATATCAGCCATCTCAGCATGATACTTCTTCAACTCGGAAACGTGAAACACATCATAAACTCCTGACAGTCCTTCGGGTAGCTCCAACTTGTAGGCTACTTCTCCCATACGTTCCAAAACTCGGTATGGTCCAACAAATCTTGGGTCTAACTTTCCCTTAACCCCAAAACGTTTAACTCCTCGCAGTGGTGATACACGGAGATATGCTCTGTCTCCGATTTCATAAACTACCTGAACTAAGCTACCTTTGGTCTGTCTCGAATCAACTTAACCTTCTCTTCTGACTCTTTGATCAAATCTAGTCCAATCAACCGGCGGCCTCCAACTTCATCCCACATCAAGGGCGTTCTACATCTTCTTCCATACAAAGCTTTGAAAGATGCCATCTTCAGACTAGCTTGATAATTGTTGTTGTATGAGAACTCTGCATAGGGAAAATTATCATCCCAACTAGATCCATAATCGAGCGCACAAGCTCTCAACATGTCCTCCAGAATCTGATTGACTCTCTTGGTCTGTTCATCTGTCTATGGATGAAAGGTTGTACTGAACTCTAGCCTGGTACCCAAAGTCTGGTCCAGCTGGTGCCAAAACTTTGATGTAAACTGTGTTCCTCTATCTGATACGATGGTCCTCGGAACTCCATGCAGACATACGATCCTGGTCATATATATCTTGGCCAACTTCACACTAGTATAGGTGGTCTTCACTGGGATAAAGTGAGACACTTTGGACAAATTATCCACTAGTACCCAAATAGAATCGTATCCTGATCGGGTCATGGGTAATCCGGTGATGAAATCCATGCCAAGCTTGTCCCACTTCCATTCGGGTATCGGCATAGGCTGCAATAATCCTGCTGGCTTTTGATGTTCTACCTTCACTCTCTGATATACATCACATACGGCTACATACTCGGCAATATCCTTCTTCATACCAGTCCACTAGAAACGCTACTTCAAATCCAAATACATCTTGGTGTTTGATGTCTACTACACAACCTTCTTCTTGTAGACGTTGTTGGGCCTCCAAGTGCAGAGGTTTGTAGGACAGTAGCAAATTTCCCTCAAGTGGATGATCTAAGGTTTATCAATCCGTAGGAGGCGTAGGATGAAGATGGTCTCTCTCAAGCAACCCTGCAACCAAATAGCAAAGAGTCTCTTGTGTCCCCAACACACCCAATACAATGGTAAATTGTATAGGTGCACTAGTTCGGCGAAGAGATGGCGATACAAGTGGTCTATGGATGGTAGATAATAGTTTCTGTAATCTGAAAATATAAAAACAACAAGGTAACGAATGATAAAAGTGAGCGTAAACAGTATTGCAATGCATTGAAACAAGGCCTAGGGTTCATACTTTCACTAGTGCAAGTCCTCTCAACAATCATAACATAATTGGATCACATAACTATCCCTCAACATGCAACAAAGAGTCACTCGAAAGTCACTAATAGAGGAGAACGAACAAAGAGATTATGGTAGGGTACAAAACCACCTCAAAGTTATTCTTTCCAATCAATCTATTGGGCTATTCCTATAAGTGTCACAAACAGCCCTAGAGTTCATACTAGAATAACACCTTAAGACACAAATCAACCAAAACCCTAATGTCACCTAGATACTCCAATGTCACCTCAAGTATCCGTGGGTATGATTATACGATATGCATCACACAATCTCAGATTCATCTATTCAACCAACACATAGAACCTCTAAGAGTGCCCCAAAGTTTCTACCGGAGAATCACGACAAGAATGTGTGCCAACCCCTATGCATAGGTTCATGGGCGAAACCCGCAAGTTGATCACCAAAACACACATCAAGTGAATCACGTTGTATCCCATTGTCACCATAGATACGCACGACAAGACATACATATCAAGTGTTCTCAAATCTTTAAAGACTCAATCCGATAAGATTACTTCAAAGGGGAAACTCAATTCATTACAAGAGAGTAGAGGGGGGAAGAAAACATCATAGGATCCAACTATAATAGCAAAGCACGTGATACATCAAGATCGTGCCTAATCAAGAACATGAGAGAGAGAGAGAGAGATCAAACACATAGCTACTGGTACATACCCTCAGCCCCGAGGGAGAACTACTCCCTCCTAGTCATGGAGAGCACCGGGATGATGAAGATGGCCACCGGGGAAGGATTGCCCCCTCCGGCAGGGTGCCAGAACGGGTCTAGATTGGTTTTCGGTGGCTACGGATGCTTCTGGTGGCGGAACTCCCGATCTATTGTCTGTTCTGGAAGTTTTAGGGTACGTGAGTATATATGGGTGCAGGAAGTACATCGGTGGAGCTTTGGGGGCCCCACGAGGCAGGGGGCGCGCCTTAGGGGGGGGGCCCACCCTCGTGAGAACCTTCCTTGGCTCCTGACGTGGGGTCCAAGTCCATCCGATAGCTTTCCTTCCAAAAATAACTTCTCCAGTTGATTTCGTTCCGTTTCGACTCCGTTTGATATTCCTTTTCTTCGAAACACTGAAATAGGCAAAAAAACAGCAATTTTGGGCTGGGCCTCCGTTTAATAGGTTAGTCCCAAAAATAATATAAAAGTGGATAATAAAGCCCAATATTGCCCAAAACAGTAGATAATATAGCATGGAGCAATCAAAATTATAGATACGTTGGAGACGTATTAGTGTTTCCGAGGTGTATCGAGTATGGCGAGTCATGAGCCTCTTGGAGTATCAACTTCCTGATCTCTACATTATTGGGTACATAAACACGGTCCTCAAACCACAAGGTGTCATGCTCATACTCAAGAAAACCCTTGGCTTTACCTTTGCTCATTTTCTCCTTTATCTCTACAATTCCCTTATCATCCTTCTGAGCTTCTCGAGTTTTCCCAATAATTTCGACTGAATTCCCAATGCTGCAACAAAACCTCTAGGGACTATCTCCAAACGTAGCTCCCTGGGATCTTCAGCTAACTCTGTTGGTAATCCTCCGCTTACGAGGTTATTGGCGTAACTCTTTCGGCTCAAAGCGTCTGCTACGACATTGGCCTTGCCTGGATGATAGTGCAACTTCATATCATAATCCTTTATAATCTCCAACCATATCCTTTGCCTGAGGTTCAACTCCTTCTGTGTGAAAATGTACTTCAAACTCTTATGATCCGTGTAGACATCACAACGATTTCCAATAAGAAAATGTCTCCATGTATTGAGTGCATGCACTAAAGCTGCTAACTCCAAATCATGTGTGGCATAATTTAAGTCATGTGGTCGAAGCTGACGTGAGGCATATGAAACAACTCTTCCATCCTACATAAGTATGCCTCCAAGTCCTAAGTGAGATGCGTCGCAATACACTTGGAAATCCTTGCGTATATCCGGCAGAATCAGCACTGGGGTTGTAACCAAACGTTTCTTCAACTCCTGGAAACTTGCCTCACATTCATCTGTCCACTTGAACTTGGTATCTTTCTTCAACAACTCCGTCATGGGCTTAGCTATCTTAGAGAAATTCTCAATGAATCTCCGATAATATCCCGTGAGTCCAAGAAACTGCGGATCTCTCCAACTGAGGTGGGTGCCAACCTCTTAGTGATTGACTGAACCTTGGTAGGGTCTACTGCTATACCTTCTCCTAATATAACATGTCCAAGGAATCCAACTTCCTTCAAGTAAAACTCACATTTGCTGAACTTGGCATATAACTGATGTTCCCTGAGCTTCTCTAGAATCTAAACGCAAATGCTCCTTCTGTTCCTCTTCATTCTTCGAGTATACCAAAATATCATCAATGAACACCACAACAAACTTATCTAAAAAAACTCCATGAACACCTTATTTATCATACTCATGAAATAGGCTGGGGCGTTAGTCAATCTGAATGACATAACCGTGTACTCATATAGCCCGTACCTTGTGGTGAAGGCTATCTTGGGTATATCCTGTTCTCGGATTTTCAGTTGGTGGTATCCTGATCAAGATCGGTCTTGGAAAATACTTTAGCTCCTTGCAGCTGGTCAAACAAATCATTGATCATTGGCAGTGGGTACTTGTTCTTGATCGTCACTTCATTCAATGCACGATAATCGACCACCATTCTCAGAGATTTATCCTTCTTCTCAACCAAAAGCACTGGGGCTCCCCATGGTGACAAGCTTCGTCGAATGTAACCTTTCTCCAGTAACTCCTTGATCTATTTCTTAATCTCCTCTAGATCATTAACGGGCATCCGGTATGGTCTCTTCGATATTGGTCCGGTGCATGGCAACAGCTCTATCAAAAACTCAATGTCTCGATCCGGTGGCACGCCTGGTAGTTCCTCTGAAAATACATCCGATTAATCCTTCACTACAGGTACTTCCTCCTGAACAACTCCCGTGAGGGAATTTACGTGGGTCCTCTTTGGGGTGTGCCTGGATACATACTTAATCATTTTTCCCTCCGGGGTGGTGAGTAGAATTGACCTACTAGCACAGTCAATGTTTCTTCCATACTTTGATAGCCAATCCATAACCAGTATCACATCCAATCCTTGTGACTCCAGAATTATTAGGTCTGCGGGGAAAATATGGCTGCCAATGTTTAAGGGTATCCGGTCACACCATCGGCTGGCCATATACTCTGCTCCTGGTGAGCTTACTAACAAGGGTGTCCTAAGGGCTAAGGTGGGTAACTTAAACTTGTCCACAAATCCCCTTGAAATGTATGAATGCGATGCACCAGTATCGAAAAGAACGAGAGAAGTAAATGACTTAACCAAAAACTTACCGATAACTGCATCTGGCCGCTCTTCAACCTCCTCCACGTTCACGTGGTTCACTTGGCCCTTATTGAAAGGGTTGGGCTTCTTCCCAAATCTTCCATTGCCATTTCCATTCTTGAGTTCAGGACACTCATTGGCATAGTATCCAGTATTCCCGCACTTGAAACAAGTAACGTGACTTTGGTCCTTCTTGGCGGGTGTGGCTGGGTTAGAGCGGTTCTAATTACTGCCCGCTCCATTCCCATTTCCATTCTTGGAACCACTATGGTTATGCGAACTTCCTTCATTGTGGTTATGACCTCCATGGTTATGGGTATATCCTCCCGACTTCAGGGTAAAACGTGGCTTCTGCTAAGCTCCTGAATTGTACTACCCTTGTCCATTCTTCCTTTTGCGGCTCTCAATTTGCTGCTGCTTTCCTTCAATCTCATTGTTCAGCCCTTCCATAAATTTCTCTTGCTTCATGGAATCTGTGGCCACATCATACGGGGCATAGCGAGCTAACTTGCTAAACTCCTCCACGTACTGCCGCATAGTACGGTTGCCCTGGCGTAAGTTGCAAAACTCACGCTTCTTCATGCTCATAGCTCCAGTTGAGACATGAGCATTGCGGAATGCTTGCTTAAACTGCTCCCAAGTAATATTGGCTATGAGTAAGGTGGCTGTGTAATTCTCCCACCATGAAGCTGCAGGTCCATCCAATTGGTGTGCGGTAAAACGCACCTTCTCAGCATATGTGCAACCTGCAGTGGTTAATCCCTACGAATCCTGCGTAGCCAGTCATCTGCAACTATGGGCTCGGTGCTACTGGAAAACACCGGCGGTTGTAACCTCAAAAAACGGGCTAAGTTGTCAATTCAAGGTGGTGGCGGTGGGTTGTTGTTATTGTTGTTGTTGTTGCCTTGATTCTAAACTAGCAACTGCATCAGTGTATTCTGCTGTTGGATCAACTGGGTGAGCTCCAGTGGGAAAGCAAATCCGGGGTCACGTCTTGGAGGCATCTGATGGGTTTTAGAGGGGAGAGATTAGAACAGAATGAGGTCTAGTGAGAAAACACTACCCATATGCACATGAGACAAACACAATCAATATCACTCCAAAACAATATCACACAAGGGCATACAATCGATCTCACTATCATTACAGTGCTTAGACTACTAATTGTTGGAAATATGCCCTAGAGGCAATAATAAATTGGTTATTATTATATTTCCTTGTTCATGATAATCGTTTATTATCCATGCTAGAATTGTATTGATAGGAAACTCAGATACATGTGTGGATACATAGACAACACCACGTCCCTAGTAAGCCTCTAGTTGACTAGCTCGTTGATCAATAGATGGTTACGGTTTCCTGACCATGGACATTGGATGTCGTTGATAACGGGATCACATCATTAGGAGAATGATGTGATGGATAAGACCCAATCCTAAGCATAGCACAAGATCGTGTAGTTCACATGCTAAAGCTTTTCTAATGTCAAGTATCATTTCCTTAGACCATGAGATTGTGCAACTCCCGGATACCGTAGGAATACTTTGGGTGTGCCAAACGTCACAACGTAACTAGGTGGCTATAAAGGTGCACTACGGGTATCTCCAAAAGTGTCTGTTGGGTTGGCACGAATCGAGACTGGGATTTGTCACTCCGTGTCACGGAGAGGTATCTCTGGGCCCACTCGGTAGGACATCATCATAATGTGCACAATGTGATCAAGGAGTTGATCACGGGATGATGTGTTACGGAACGAGTAAAGAGACTTGCCGGTAACAAGATTGAACAAGGTATCGGGATACCGACGATCGAATCTCGGGCAAGTACAATACCGCTAGACAAAGGGAATTGTATACGGGATTGATCGAATCCTTGACATCATGGTTCATCCGATGAGATCATCGTGGAACATGTGGGAACCAACATGGGTATCCAGATCCCGCTGTTGGTTATTGACCGGAGAACGTCTCGGTCATGTCTGCATGGTTCCCGAACCCGTAGGGTCTACACACTTAAGGTTCGATGACGTAAAGATTTATATAAAGGAAGTTTGTATGTGGTTACTGAATGTTGTTCGGAGTCCCGGATGAGATCCCGGACGTCACGAGGAGTTCCGGAATGGTCCGGAGGTAAAGATTTATATATGGGAAGTCCTGTTTTGGTCACCGAAAAAGTTTTGGGTTTTATCGGTAACGTACCGGGACCACCGGGAGGGTCCCGGGGGTCCACCAAGTGGGGCCACAAGCCCTGGAGGGCTGCATGGGCCAAGTGTGGGAGGGGAGCAGCCCCAGGTGGGCTGGTGCCCCCCCACAAGGGCCCAAGGATCCTAAGGGGAGGAGGGGGTCAAACCCTAAGGGCAGATGGGCCTTAGGGCCCATGCCTGGTGCGCCTCCCTCTCCCCTCCACCTGGCCGCCACCCAGATGGGATCTGGGGGCTGCCGCCACCCCTAGGGAGGGAACCCTAGGTGGGTTGCGCAGCCCCTCCCCTCCCCCTATATATACTTGAGGTTTGGGCTGCCCAAGACACACGAGTTCCTCTCCTTCTTGGCGCAGCCCTACCCCTCTCCCTCCTCATCTCTTGCGGTGCTTGGCGAAGCCCTGCTGGAGTACCACGCTCCTCCACCACCACCACGCGGTTGTGCTGCTACTGGATGGAGTCTTCCTCAACCTCTCCCTCTCTCCTTGCTGGATCAAGGCATGGGAGACGTCACCGGGCTGTACGTGTGTTGAACGCGGACGTGCCGTCCGTTCGGCACTAGGATCTCCGGTGATTTGGATCACGACAAGTACGACTCCTTCAACCCCGTTCTCTTGAACACTTCCGCTTAGTGATCTACAAGGGTATGTAGATGCACTCTCCTTCCCTCGTTGCTAGATTACTCCATAGATTGATACTGGTGATGCGTAGAAAATTTTGAATTTCTGCTACGTTACACAACAGTAGCATCATGAGCTAGGTCTATTGCGTAGATTCTATGCACGAGTAGAACACAAAGTAGTTGTGGGCGTTGATTTTGTTCAATATGCTTACCGTTACTAGTCCAATCTTGTTTCGACGGTATTGTGGGATGAAGCGGCCCGGACCGACCTTACACATACTCTTACGTGAGACTGGTTCCACCGACTGACATGCACTAGTTGCATAAGGTGGCTAGCGGGTGTCTGTCTCTCCCACTTTAGTCGGAACGGATTCGATGAAAAGGGTCCTTATGAAGGGTAAATAGCAATTGGCATATCACGTTGTAGTTTTGCGTAGGTAAGAAATGTTCTTGCTAGAAACCCATAGCAGCCACGTAAAACATGCAAACAACAATTAGAGGACGTCTAACTTCTTTTTGCCGGGTATGCTATGTGATGTGATATGGCCAAGAAGAATGTGATGAATGATATGTGATGTATGAGATTGATCATGTTCTTGTAATAGGAATCACGACTTCCATGTCGATGAGTATGACAACCGGCAGGAGCCATAGGAGTTGTCTTTATTTATTGTATGACCTGCGTGTCATTGAACAACGCCATGTAATTACTTTACTTTATTGCTAACCGGTAGCCATAGTAGTAGAAGTAATAAGTTGGCGAGACAACTTCATGGAGACACAATGATGGAGATCATGATGATGGAGATCATGGTGTCATGCCGGTGACGATGATGATCATGGAGCCCCGAAGATGGAGATCAAAAGGAGCAATATGATATTGGCCATATCATGTCACTATTTGATTGCATGTGATGTTTATCATGTTTTTGCATCTTATTTGCTTAGAACAACGGTAGTAAATAAGATGATCCCTCATTAAAATTTCAAGAAAGTGTTCCCCCTAACTGTGCACCGTTGCAAAAGTTCGTCGTTTCGAAGCACCACGTGATGACCGGGTGTGATAGATTCTAATGTTCACATACAACGGGTGTAAGACAGATTTACACACGCGAAACACTTAGGTTGACTTGACGAGCCTAGCATATACAGACATGGCCTCGGAACACAAGAGACCGAAAGGTCGAGCATGAGTCGTATGGTAGATACGATCAACATGAAGATGTTCACCGATGATGACTGGTCCGTCTCACGTGATGATCGGACACGGCCTAGTTGACTCGGATCATGTAATCACTTAGATGACTAGAGGGATGTCTATCTGAGTGGGAGTTCATAAGATGAACTTAATTATCCTAAACATAATCAAAAGGTCTTCGCAAATTATGTCGTAGATCGCGCTTCAGTTCTACTGTTTAGATATGTTCCTAGAGAAAATTTAGTTGAAAGATGATAGTAGCAATTATGAGGACTAGGTCCGTAAACTGAGGATTGTCCTCATTGCTTAATAGAAGGCTTATGTCCTTAATGCACCGCTCAGTGTACTGAGCCTCGAATGTCGTCTGTGGATGTTGCGAACATCTGACATACACATTTTGTTAACTACGTGATAGTTCAGTTAAACGGTTTAGAGTTGAGGTACCGAAGACGTTTTGAAATGTCGCGAAACATATGCGATGTTTCGAGGGCTGAAATTGGGATTTCAGGCTCGTGCCCACGTCAAGAGGTATAAGACCTCCGACGATTTTCTTAGCCTGCAAACTAAGGGAGAAAAGCTCAATTGTTGAGCTTGTGCTCAGATTGTCTGAGTACAACAATCATTTGAATCGAGTGGGAGTTGATCTTCCAGATGAGATAGTGATATTTCTCCGAAGTCATTACCACCAAGCTGCTAGAGCTTCGCGATGAACTATAATATATCAAGGATAGATATGATGATCCTTGAAATATTCGCGATGTTTGACACCGCGAAAGTAGAAATCAAGAAGGAGCATCAATTGTTGATGGTTAGTGAAAACCACTAGTTTCAAGAAGGGTAAGGGCAAGAAGGGAGACTTCATGAAACGGCAAATCAGCTGCTGCTCTAGTGGAGAAACCCAAGGTCGAACCCAAACCCGAGACTGAGTGCTTCTGTAATAAGGGGAACAGCCACTGGAGCAGAATTACCGTAGATACTTGGTAGATGAGAAGGCTATCGATAGAAGTATATTGGATATACATTATGTTAATGTGTACGTTACTAGTACTCCTAGTAGCACCAGGGTATTAGATACCGGTTCGGTTGCTAAGTGTTAGTAACTCGAAATAAAAGCTACGGAATAAACGGAGACTAGCTAAAAGGTGAGATGACGACATGTGTTGGAAGTATTTCCAAGGTTGATCAAATATCGTACGCTCCCTCTACCATCAAGATTGGTGTTTGCGTTGAGCATAGACATGATTGGATTATGTCTATCGCAATACGGTTATTCATTTAAGGAGAATAATGGTTACTCTGTTTATTTGAATAATACCTTCAATGGTCTTGCACCTAAAATGAATGGTTTATTGAATCTCGATCGTAGTGATACACATGTTCATGCCAAAAGATATAAGATAGTAATGATAGTACCACCTACTTGTGGCACTGCCACGTAAGTCATATTGGTATAAAACGCATGAAGAAGCTCCATGTTGATGGATCTTTGGGCTCACTCGTTTTGAAAAGTTTGAGACATGCGAACCATGTCTATTGGTGTATATGCATGAAGAAACTCCATGCAAATGGACCGTTTGGACTCACTTGATTTTGAATCACTTGAGACATGCAAATCATACCACATGGGCAAGATGACTGAAAGCCTCGTTTTCAGTAAAATGGAACTAGAAAGCAACTTGTTGGAAGTAATACATTTTGATGTGTGCAGTCCAATGAGTGCTGAGGCGTGTAGTGGATATCGTTATGTTCTTACTTCACAGATGATTTGAGTAAATGTTGAGTACATTTACTTGATGAATCACGAGTCTGAATTATTGAAAGGTTCAAGTAATTTCAGGGTGAAGTTGAAAGATCATCGTGACAAGAGGATAAAATATCTACGATATGATCATAGAGATGAATATCTGAATTATGAGTTTGGCACAGAATTAAGACATTGTGGAAATTGTTTCACAACTAATACAGCCTCGAACACCATAGTGTGATGGTGTGTCCGAACATCATAACTGCACCCTATTGGATATGATTCATACCATGATGTCTCTTATCGAATTACCACGATAGTTTATGGGTTAGGCATTAGAGACAACCACATTCACTTTAAATAGGGCACCACGTAATTCCGATGAGATGACACCGTATGAACTATGGTTAGAGAAACCTAAGCTGTCATTTCTTAAAAGTTTGGGGCTGCGACGCTTATGTGAAAAAGTTTCAGGCTGATAAGCTCGAACCCAAAGCGGATAAATGCATCTTCATAGGACACCCAAAACAGTTGGGTATACATCCTGTCTCAGATCCGAAAGCAATAAGGGATTGTTTCTAGAATCGGGTCCTTTCTCGAAAGAATTGAGTGGCAGAATGGTGGAGACTTGATGAGGTTATTGAACCGTCTCTTCAAATAGTGTGTGGCAGGGCACAGGAAGTTGTTCCTGTGGCACCTACACCAATTGAAGTGGAAGCTTATGATAGTGATCATGAAACTTCAGATCAAGTCACTACCAAACCTCGTGGGATGACAAGGATGCGTAGTACTTTAGAGTGGTATGTAATCCTGTCTTGGAAGTCATGTTGCTAGACAACAATGAACCTACGAGCTATGGAGAAGCGATGGTGGGCCCGGATTCTGATAAATGGCTCGAGGCCATAAAATCCGAGAGAGGATCCATGTATGAAAACAAAGTGTACACTATGGCAGAACGGCTCGATGGTCGTAAGGCTGTTGAGTACAGATGGATTTTAAAAGGAAGACGGACAATGATGGTAAGTATCACCATTAAGAAAGCTCGACTTGTCGTTAAGTTGTTTTCCGACAAGTTCAAGGAGTTGACTACGATGAGACTTTCTCACTCGTAGCGATGCTAAGAGTCTGTTGGAATTATATTAGGGATTACTGCATTATTTATGAAATCTTGCAGATAGGATGTCAAAAAACATTGTTTTCTCAACGATTTTCTTGAGGAAAGGTTGTATGTGATACTACCGGAAGGTTTTGTCAATCCTGAAAAATGCTAATAAGTATGCAAAGCTCCAGCAATCCTTCTAAGGACTGGAGTAAGCATCTCGGAGTTGGAATGTATGCTTTGATGATGATCAAAGATTTTGGGTTTATACATAGTTTATGAGAAACTTGTGTTTCCAAGAAGTGAGTGGGAGCACTATAGAATTTCTAATGAGTATATGTTGTCAACATATTGTTGATCAGAAATGACGTAGAATTTCTGGAAAGCATATAGGGTTATTTGAAAAGTGTTTTTCAATGGAAAGCCTGGATTAAGCTACTTGAACATTGAGCATCAAGATCTATAAGGATAGATCAAAAACGCTTAATGGTACTTTCAAATGAGCACATACCTTGACATGATCTTGAAGGTGTTCAAAATGGATCAGTCAAAGAAGGAGTTCTTGCCTGAGTTGTAAGGTATGAAGTTAAGACTTAAAGCTCGACCACGACAGAAGAAAGAGGAAGGACGAAGGTTGTCCCCTATGCTTTTGTCATAGGCTCTATACGGTATGCCATGCTGAGTACCGCACCTGATGTGTGCCTTGGCACATATCTGGCAAGAGGGTATAAAGGTAATCTAGGAGTAGATCACCACATATCGGTCTAAATTATCCTTAGAGGAATAAGGATATATTTCTCGGTTATGGAGGTGATAAAGAGTTCGACGTAAAGAGTTACGTCGATGCAAGATTAACACCTATTTAGAATAGAGATAGTAGTAGTTATTTGAAATGGCTACGTATTTGAGTAGAGATACCGGATACGTATAATGGAGCAACAATTTAGAATAGCTCCAAGTAGAACAGTTATTTGAAATGGCTCCAAATGTAGCGAAGTAGTTGCATCTACAAGATGACATAGAAATTTGTGAAGTACATACGGATCTGAATGCTGCAGACCCGTTGACTGAAACCTCTCTCACAAGTATAACATGATCAAACCCAGAACTCTTGGGTGTTAGTCACATGGGGATGTGACCTTGAGTGTTAATCACATATCGATGTGAACTGGATTATTGACTCTAGTGCAAGTGGGAGACTGTTGGAAATATGCCCTAGAGGCAATAATAAATTGGTTATTATTATATTTCCTTGTTCATGATAATCGTTTATTATCCATGCTAGAATTGTATTGATAGGAAACTCAGATACATGTGTGGATACATAGACAACACCATGTCCCTAGTAAGCCTCTAGTTGACTAGCTCGTTGATCAATAGATGGTTACGGTTTCCTGACCATGGACATTGGATGTCGTTGATAACGGGATCACATCATTAGGAGAATGATGTGATGGACAAGACCCAATCCTAAGCATAGCACAAGATCGTGTAGTTCGCATGCTAAAGCTTTTCTAATGTCAAGTATCATTTCCTTAGACCATGAGATTGTGCAAATCCCGGATACCGTAGGAATACTTTGGGTGTGCCAAATGTCACAACATAACTGGGTGGCTATAAAGGTGCACTACGGGTATCTCCGAAAGTGTTTGTTGGGTTGGCATGAATCGAAACTGGGATTTGTCACTCCGTGTCACGGAGAGGTATCTCTGGGCCCACTCGGTAGGACATCGTCATAATGTGCACAATGTGATCAAGGAGTTGATCACGGGATGATGTGTTACAGAACGAGTAAAGAGACTTGCCGGTAACGAGATTGAACAAGGTATCGGGATACCGACGATCGAATCTCGGGCAAGTACAATACCGCTAGACAAAGGGAATTGTATACAGGATTGATCGAATCCTTGACATCATGGTTCATCCGATGAGATCATCGTGGAACATGTGGGAACCAACATGGGTATCCAGATCCCGCTGTTGGTTATTGACCGGAGAACGTCTCGGTCATGTCTGCATGGTTCCCGAACCCGTAGGGTCTACACACTTAAGGTTCGATGACGTAAAGATTTATATAAAGGAAGTTTGTATGTGGTTACCGAATGTTGTTCGGAGTCCCGGATGAGATCCCGGATGCCACGAGGAGTTCCGGAATGGTCTGGAGGTAAAGATTTATATATGGGAAGTCCTGTTTTGGTCACCGGAAAAGTTTCAGGTTTTATCGGTAACGTACCGGGACCACCGGGAGGGTCCCGGGGGTCCACCAAGTGGGGCCACAAGCCCCGGAGGGCTGCATGGGCCAAGTGTGGGAGGGGGCCAGCCCCAGGTGGGTTGGTGCCCCCCCCACAAGGGCCCAAGGCGCCTAAGGGGAGGAGGGGGGCAAACCCTAAGGGCAGATGGGCCTTAGGGCCCATGCCTGGTGCGCCTCCCTCTCCCCTCCACCTGGCCGCCACCCAGATGAGATCTGGGCGCTGCCGCCACCCCTAGGGAGGGAACCCTAGGTGGGGGCGCAACCCCTCCCCTCCCCCTATATATACTTGAGGTTTGGGCTGCCCAAGACACATGAGTTCCTCTCCTTCTTGGCGGAGCCCTACCCCTCTCCCTCCTCGTCTCTTGCGGTGCTTGGCGAAGCCCTGCTGGAGTACCACGCTCCTCCACCACCACCACACCGTTGTGCTGCTGATGGATGGAGTCTTCCTCAACCTCTCCCACTCTCCTTGCTGGATCAAGGCATGGGAGACTTCACCGGGCTGTACATGTGTTGAACACGGAGGTGCCGTCCGTTCGGCACTAGGATCTCCTGTGATTTGGATCACGACGAGTACGACTCCTTCAACCCCGTTCTCTTGAACGCTGCCGCTTAGAGATCTACAAGGGTATGTAGATGCACTCTCCTTCCCTCGTTGCTAGATTACTCCATAGATTGATCTTGGTGATGCGTAGAAAATTTTGAATTTCTGCTACGTTACACAACACTAATATATACATGGGGAAATACTACTAATAGTATGGTGGTCTACTAGAAATTTTGATCGGCAGAAGACTCCACGATATCTGCTCCAGCTTTGTCTTCATAATCATCATCACTGGGGTCGGAGTCGGTGTCATTGATGATGATGTAGTCCTTGGGGTGGTCGTCATCTCCTCCTGGCGCAGGGTCTCCCATGAATACTCCTAGCTTCCTTGTCAGGTCGTCATTCATCTCCACTAGTATGGTGATTTCCTCCTTGTATCCGTTGTGTGTCGACGTGAGTTCCTCTTCGAGCTCCATGTTCCTAGTCCTCAACTTCTTCAGATCTATCATGCTTACGCACATTTGGTTCTCCTGGTGTCGTATGTGCTGGTTTAACTCCTGGATGTAAGTTGCAATGGACCTGTCTTTCCTGGTGCTGATCATCTCCCATTGCTCATCTTGGCACCCACATATCTGATATATGTTCTCCTTAAGATCCTCGTGATAAACTTTGCCGATGCGTCCTATGGCGATCTGGGCTACCATGCTCTTTCCTAGACTCTAGGTTGGTGCATCAAAGGAAAACTCTATGGGCTCAGTTATTGGTGTGAATGTTCTTCCTAGAACTTGAACTCGAATCATCCAACGCTCCTCTTCTGGTAAATTGGCGGTGTAGGCCTGGTGAAGCTTGGTATTTCAATGTTCAGGTACCTAGTGACTTCCTTCAATTGTCATCCAAAAGGTGTGTCTTCATTCGGCTGTGCAAACTTGTTCCTTGTGTACGCCATCCTATAGAGTAGACAATGGAGAGAAGTCAGAAATGAGTAGAGAAGGGTGACCTATGGTTCATCTTAGTGGTCGTGTCCTACATTCAACGTGTGCTCTGATACCATATTGTAGCGATCCGACCTCAAACGGCCAAATCTCTGTGCATAAGTGTCATCCCTGGATCGGTAATGCTAACACACACAGTACTTCAAAGGACTTATAACAGAGTAGCAATCACACACTTATTACATCGATATTCTCAAAAGAGAACTTATTACAATAAATATGGCTTAAGGCCATCTAAGTAAGATAACAGCGGAAGGCTTGGAAGATAAAGTGAGTCCATCAACTCCAACGGCATAGCTGAGTGCATGACAACGACCTAGCGCACCTTACTCTTCGTCTGAAAAGTCTGCAACATGATATGTTGCAGCCCGAAACGGGCCAGCACATTGAATATGCTGGCAAGATAACACAGTAGAGCAATGAAACAAGTAAAAGCTATCACTACATGCATATATGGCTGGTGGAGGCTCTATGGTTATAATGTTTTTGTGAAAAGCCAATTTTTTCCTACAACAAAGGAATATATTTTATTTAACTATCATGGTAGTTGAAAAACATTGAGAATGGTAAAACCCCATCTCAATCCCAATTAAAATAATTAACATCCCAACAAATTTAATTTAGGGTGATGAGATCCACAGGATAATCCAAGTACCAGATACTCAAGATGTCCATGACTGGGGACACGGCTAACCATGATTAGTTTGTACACTCTGCAGAGGTTTGTGCACTTTTCCCCATAGTACTTGATCTCCTCCGTTGGATTTCTCGCACTACAAGGTGTTTGAGAAACGGATGACCGAGACACAGTCTTTCAGAAGCATTAACTCTAACCCCGGGTAGACAGTACCAACCTACATCTGCTAGCCTACCATTGTAAGAGGTCATGCAACTTACTCCACTATGCTAGAGCCGATAATAGCTTGTGGCTGCACACAGAAGTTTCTAGCATGAATAATCTTATGATCCCTTTGAGCCTGGGTGACGAACCAAAAAGGACAACACTGGTATATCCCCAGGTGCCCGCAACCAATCCACCCAGATGTGTGTTTAAGTTGCCACCTTAAGTAAACCATTAATTAATAATCTCACATCTATCATGGATACACTCAAACCCAATCCACGTCTACGAGCATAGCATGGCAATAAATAGCATAACGTAGAAGTAACTCCCAGGGGTTTGGTAATAAAAGGGCAATAGGTTCTACCTCATTAACTACTTCCCAAAACCCACATGTTAAGAGATCCTACTCATGCAATGTTTGAGAGTTGTAACGAATGCATAAAAAATGGGTAATAAAGGGGTATGATCAATGTGTTGCTTGCCTTGCTGATGATCCGCAAAACCTAGTGACTCGTAGTAGCATGCTGCGCACTCCGGGAATTCTATTGCAAACAAACAATATCATACATAAGTACTCAGGCAAGGATGCAAGGGTAAAACTTCAGATAAGAAGACCCAAACTGAAAGTTCAACTAAAGAGGTTCGATTTGCAAAAAGAATCGATCCAATCGGAGCTACGCAACTGAAACTATGGTCAAAAGAACTTCATAGAAAAATCTGCTTGAAACCAAATTTTAAATTGTCAAAACCTTGTTCAAGTTGGTTAAACAGAGAGAGGAGTTCGAGACGAAAATTTTGGCGCTCATTTCACTGGATTTGGACAAACGGTTAAGAAACAGCGAGGGTTTGAAGATCAGGGGCTAATCTGCGATAAAAATAATCACCGATAGGTCCCTGGCCGAAAATAAAAAAGAAAATACTAACGAACGAACGTTCTCTGTCTGAGCCTAACTGGCGAACAACGTTCGTTAAAACGAACGAACGGACGATCGTCCGCTAAATAAATAAACCAACGAAAAACCGAACCGATCTATAAAAAACAGATCTAGGGTGTTCCAAAAAAAACCGAGATGGTTTTTTACCTAACCGAGCGAAAAGACCGTTGGCGGTGGCGGCTAACTCCGGCGGGGCTCCGGCGGTGGCGGGTGTCGGCGGGCGGCGGCGCGGGGTGGCGGCGCGGGTGGCGGGCGGCGGCAGTGTGGAAAACGAGGCGCGGCGTGATACGTCTCCAACGTATCTATAATTTTTTATTGTTCCATGCTATTATATTATCTGTTTTGGATGTTTATGGGCTTTATTTTTGGGACTAACTGATACGTCTCCGTCGTATCTACTTTCCCAAACACTTTTGCCCTTGTTTTGGACTCTAACTTGTATGATTTGAATGGAACTAACCCGGACTGATGCTGTTTTCAGCAGAATTGCCATGATGTTGTTTTATGTGCGGAAAACAAATATTCTCGGAATGACCTGAAACTCCACGGGAGGTCTTGAAAAATAATAAAAAATCCTCGCCAAATATGAAGACCAGGGGCCCACACACTTCTCACGAGGGTGGGGGGCGCCCCCTAGGGCGCCCCCCTAGGGCGTGCCCCCCTACCTCGTGGGCCCCCTGTTGACCCTTCGACGCCAACTCCAACTCTATATATTTGCTTTCGGAGAGAAAAAAATAAGAGAGAAGAAATCATCGCGTTTTACGATACGGAGCCGGCGCCAAGCCCTAAAACCTCTCGGGAGGGCTGATCTGGAGTCCGTTCGGGGCTCCGGAGAGGGGGATTCATCGCCGTCGTCATCATCAACCATCCTCCATCACCAATTTCATGATGCTCACCGCCGTGTGTGATTAATTCCATTGTAGGCTTGTTGGACGGTGATGGATTGGATGAGATTTATCATGTAATCGAGTTAGTTTTGTTAGGGTTTGACCCCTAGTATCCATTATGTTCTGGAATTGATGTTGCTATGACTTTGATATGCTTAATGCTTGTCACTAGGGCCCAAGTTCCATGATTTCAGATCTGAACCTATTATGTTTTCATGAATATATGTGAGTTCTTGATCCTATCTTTCAAGTCTATAGTCACCTACTATGTGTTATGATCCGGCAACGCCGAAGTGACAATAATCGGGACCACTCCCGGTGATGACCATAGTTTGAGGAGTTCATGTATTCACTATGTGCTAATGCTTTGTTCCGGTTCTCTATTAAAAGGAGGCCTTAATATCCCTTAGTTTCCAATAGGACCCCGCTGCCACGGGAGGGTAGGACAAAAGATGTCATGCAAGTTCTTTTCCATAAGCATGTATGACTATATACGGAATACATGCCTACATTACATTGACGAATTGGAGCTAGTTCTGTGTCACCCTATGTTATGACTGTTACATGATGAACCACATCCGGTATAATTATCCATCACCGATCCGGTGCCTACGAGTTTTCCATATACTGGTTCTCGCTTATTTACTTTTCCGTTGCTACTGTTACAATCACTACAAAATACCAAAAACATTACTTTTGTTGTCTTTACTTTTTTTGCCGCTACCACCACTATCATATTACTTTGCTACTAAACACTTTGTTGCAGATACTAAGTTTTCAGGTGTGGTTGAATTGACAACTCAGCTGCTAATACTTGAGAATATTCTTTGGCTCCCCTTGTGTCGAATCAATAAATTTGGGTTGAATACTCTACCCTCGAAAGCTGTTGCGATCCCCTATACTTGTGGGTTATCACTAACCTATTAACCCAGAGCCCAGTGCCAGTTTTTGTTTTTTTCCTTATTTCAGTGTTTCGAAGAAAAGGAATATCAAACAGAGTCCAAACGGAATGAAACCTTCGGGAGAGTTATTTTTGGAACGGAAGCAATCCAGGAGACTTGGAGTATATGTCAAGGAAGCTTCGAGGTGGCCACGAGGCAGGGAGGTGCGCCTGCCCCCTGGGCATGCCCCCACCCTTGTGGGCCCCTCGTGGCTCCCCTGACCGACTTCTTTCGCCTATATATATCCATATACCCTAGAAACATCGGGGAACAGAATAGATCAGGAGTTCCGCCGCCAGAAGCCTCTGTAGCCACCGAAAACCAATCTAGACCCGTTCTGGCACCCTGGCGGAGGGGGGAATCCCTCTCCGGTGGCCATCTTCATCATCCGGGTGCTCTCCATGATGAGGAGGGAGTAGTCCACCCTCGGGGCTGAGGGTATGTACCAGTAGCTATGTGTTTGATCTCTCTCTCTCTCTCTCGTGTTCTTGATTTGGCACAATCTTGATGTATCGCGAGCTTTGCTATTATAGTTGGATCTAATGATGTTTCTTCCCCTCTAGTCTCTTGTGATTAATTGAGTTTTCCCTTTGAAGTTATCTTATCGGATTGAGTCTTTAAGGATTTGAGAACACTTGATGTATGTCTTGCATGTGCTTATCTGTGGTGACAATGGGATATCACGTGATCCACTTGATGGATGTTTTGGTGATCAACTTGCGAGTTCCGTGACCTCGTGAACATATGCATAGGGGTTAGCACACGTTTTCGTCTTGACTCTCCGGTAGATACTTTGGGGCACTCTTTGAAGTTCTTTGTGTTGGTTGAATAGATGAATCTAAGATTGTGTGATGCATATTGTATAATCATACCTACGGATACTTGAGGTGACATTGGAGTATTAGGGTTTTGGTTGATTTGTGTCTTAAGGTGTTATTCTAGTACGAACTCTATGATAGATTGCACAGAAAGAATAGCTTCGTGTTATTTTACTACGGACTCTTGAATAGATCGATCAGAAAGAATAACTTTGAGGTGGTTTCGCACCGTACCATAATCTCTTTGTTTGTTCTCCGCTATTAGTGACTTTGGAGTGACTCTTTGTTGCTTGTTGAGGGATAGTTATATGATCCAATTATGTTATTATTGTTGAGAGAACTTGCACTAGTGAAATTATGAACCCTAGGCCTTGTTTCAACGCATTGCAATACCGTTTATGCTCACTTTTACCGCTTGCTACCTAGCTGTTTTTATATTTTCAGATTACAAAACCCTATATCTACTATCCATTTTGCACTTGTATCACCATCTCTTCACTGAACTAGTGCACCTATACAATTTACCATTGTATTGGGTGTGTTGGGGACACAAGAGACTCTTTGTTATTTGGTTGCAGGGTTGTTTGAGAGAGACCATCTTCATCCTACGACTCCCACGGATTGATAAACCTTAGGTCATCCACTTGAGGGAAATTTGTTACTGTCCTACACACCTCTGCACAAGGAGGCCCAAGAACGTCTACAAGAAGAAGGTTGTGTAGTAGACATCATGGGGGCGGCTAGGGTTTCGGGCGGCGAGGCTGGCTGATACGTCTCCAACGTATCTATAATTTTTGAATGTTCCATGCTATTATATTATCAACTTTGGATGTTTATGGGCTTTATTATACACTTTTATATTATTTTTGGGACTAACCTATTAACCCAGAGCCTAGTGCCAGTTTCTGTTTTGTCCTTGTTTTAGAGTATCGCAGAAAAGGAAAATCAAACGGAGTCTAATTGACCTGAAACTTCATGAAACTTATTTTTGGACCAGAAGAAGCCCACGGAGTATCGGAGTTGGACCAGGAGAGTCCCGGGCTGCCCACGAGGGTGGGGGCGCTCCCCCTGCCTCGTGGACAGCCCGGAGGTCCACCGACGTACTTCTTCCTCCCATATATACCCTTACACCATAAAAACTTCGGGGAGCAGAATAGATCGGGAGTTCTGCCGCCAGAAGCCTCTGTAGCCACCGAAAACCAATCTAGACCCGTTCCGGCACCCTGCCAGAGGGGGAATCCCTCTCCGTTGGCCATCTTCATCATCCCGGTCTTCTCCATGACGAGGAGGGAGTAGTTCTCCCTCGGGGCTGAGGGTATGTACCAGTAGCTATGTGTTTGATCTCTCTCTCTCTCTCTCTCTCTCTCTCTCTCTCTCTCTCTCTCTCTCTCTC
>NC_041388.1:409726405-409836427 GCF_002162155.2 Triticum dicoccoides | reverse complement strand
TTTCTCCCCCTCTACTCTCTTGTAATGGATTGAGTTTTCCCTTTGAAGTTATCTTATCGGATTGAGTCTTTAAGGATTTGAGAACACTTGATGTATGTCTTGCGTGGGATACCTGTGGTGACAATGGGGTATTCTATTGATCCACTTGATGTATGTTTTGGTGATCAACTTGCGGGTTCCGCCCATGAACCTATGCATAGGGGGTGGCACACGTTTTCGTCTTGACTCTCCGGTAGAAACTTTGGGGCACTCTTGGAAGTACTTTGTGTAGGTTTGAATAGATGAATCTGAGATTGTGTGATGCATATTGTATAATCATACCCACGGATACTTGAGGTGACATTGGAGTATCTAGGTGACATTAGGGTTTTGGTTGATTTGTGTCTTAAGGTGTTATTCTAGTACGAACTCTAGGGCTGTTTGTGACACTTATAGGAATAGCCCAACGGATTGATTGGAAAGAATAACTTTGAGGTGGTTTCGTACCCTACCATAATCTCTTCATTTGTTCTCCGCTATTAGTGACTTTGGAGTGACTCTTTGTTGCATGTTGAGGGATAGTTATATGATCCAATAATGTTATTATTGTTGAGGGAACTTGCACTAGTGAAAGTATGAACCCTAGGCAATATCGTTTGTGCTCACTTTTATCATTAGTTACCTTGCTGTTTTTATATTTTTCAGATTACAAAAACCTTTATCTACCATCCATATACCACTTGTATCACCATCTTTGTCACCATCCTATACAAAACGCAATAAAATGTGATATGCATTGGTGACCTATGTATAACATTCCAAATTGAAAATTTGGGATGTTACGTCGCTAGCTGATTGTGTTATTGGTATGAGTCATTATAATCTTTAAATGTTATTGTTGACATGGTTAGTTATAATGTTGGCTGAAAACCTGGGTGCTGTTTAACCTTATTTATGCAAACAAGAGCAAAAAGAGTTCGTAAAAGTTTTTCTTTCTCAATTTCAGTTTATCAACTGAATTGCTTGAGGACAAGCAAATGTTTAAGCTTGGGGGAGTTGATACGTCTCTAATGTATCTACTTTTTCTCATGCTTTTCCTCTTGTTTTGGACTCTAATTTGCATGATTTGAATGAAACTAACCCCGGACTGACGTTGTTTTCAGCAGAACTACCATGGTGTTGTTTTTGTGCAGAAATAAAAGTTCTCAGAATGGAACAAAACTTTGCGAGGATTTTTTTATACCAATAATAAGAATTTCTGGAGCCAAGACCCACCGGAGAGGGGCTCCTGGGTGGGCACAACCCACCAAGGCGCGCCCCCCTCTCTTGGCGTGCCCAGGTGGGTTGTACCCACCTGGTGGCCCCACCGATGACCCCCTGATATTATAAATTCACATTATTCCAGAAAAAACAGGGAAAAAGAATTATCGCGATCCACGAGATGGAGCCGCCGCCAAGCCCTGTTCTTCCTCGGGAGGGCAGATCTAGAGTCCGTTTGGGGCTTCGGGGAGGGGGATCTTTCTTCTTCATCATTACCAACGAATCTCCATCGCCAATTCCAGGATGATCCCCACCGGGAGTGAGTAATTGCTTCGTAGGCTCGCTGGTCGGTGAGGAGTTGGATGAGATTCATCATGTAATCAAGTTAGTTTTGTTAGGGCCCGATCCCTAGTATCCACTATGTTCTTAGATTGATGTTGCTATGATTTTGCTATGCTTAATGCTTGTCAATTTGGGCCCGGGTGCTATGATTTTAGATCTGAACGTTTATGAATTCATCATTATATCCATGTTTTAGATCCGATCTTGCGAGTTATAGTCACCTACTACGGTTATGATCCGACAACCCCGGAGTGACAACAACCGGGCCCACTCTCGGTGATGACCGTAGTTTGAGGAGTTCATGTATTCACTATGTGTTAATGCTTTGTTTCGGTTCTCTATTAAAAGGAGGCCTTAATATCCCTTAGTTCCCAATATGGACCCCACTGCCACGGGAGGGTAGGACAAAAGATGTCATGCAAGTTCTTTTAATAACGCACGTATGACTATTTATGGAATACATGCCTACATTATATCGATGAACTACTAGTGCCGTATCGCCCTAGGTTATAACTGTCCCATGATGAATATCATCCAACAAGTCACCGATCCAATGCCTACGAATTTATCCTATATTGTTTCTGCTAAGTTACTACTGCTATCATCACTGTCGCACTTGCTACAAAATTACTGGTATCACTATTACTGTTACCGTTGCTGGTGTCACTACTATCAAAACTATCAAACTGCTTTGCTACTGATCACTTTGCTGCAGATAATTAATCTCCAGGTGTGGTTGAATTGACAACTCAGCTGCTAATACCTTCAAATATTTTTTGGCTCCCCTTGTGTCGAATATATAAATTTGGGTTGAATACTCTACCCTCGAAAACTGTTGCAATCCCCTATACTTGTGGGTTATCAGTATGCCTCTCTTCTCTCTCTCGGGCTATGACTTGGAATGAAGGATTTTTACCCGGTGGCCGATTTGAGTCATTTCTTCCTCTTGTAGCTCCCTAGGACCATCAGTGGCAACGAATGGAGCGGGGTGGCTGAAGATCTATCTGCTCGTTGTCACCATCAATCTCCATGCGTGAAGCTAGTTGCGTTTGAATCTGTGGACAGTGGGAGGAAGTTTCTGGCATGTGCAGAGAAGGTTAGACCCTCTTTCATTGTTACAAATCATTTGTTAGATGTGACTCAGACACTGCCATAGTCCCAACCCATTCATAGCACACCTTTAACCAAAAGCATCCTAAGACAGTGTCACAGTTTGTACCTAGTATCTTAAATTGTTGCCATCTCATCAGCGGTGCCATTAGAAAATTATTTGGCACCGCTTCAGCAGTTTGTGCAGCCAACTTTGGTCCACACGTCCGAGCAGCCAAGTAGTAAAATACTAAATCTTTATGGCATGAAGGAACTGGGCATCGGAGCAACTACGTGCTCCAGAGTCCGGGTCCCTGATTTTTTTCGCTACATCGACTCGCCAGTGCAGGGCACCGGGGTGAGATGTAGCAACAGTTGTGGCATACATAGTGGACGGCCTTAGTGCTATTAGTTCTATGTTACTAAATTTGTGCATGTACACACCTGTTAGTATCAATTTGCTGTCATCCAAACATTGTCGCTATGTTGTTGCTGTTATATTTACCTTCCTCATAAAATGTTCAATTTGTTATTTATTATATATAAGTAAGAACTTGTAGCGTTGTTGTAGTTAATTATAGCTTCTGATGTTCCAGAATTTGGTTGTTGTCTCAATAGCAATTAATTCATTTGGACTTTGATCTTTTTGAGAAGATATGTCATAATTAACATGTTTCTTCAGTTTTTCAAAATAAGCATTGGTGATTTTCTATGTTGCTATAAACCCATTTCCCCTACAATTGTTACTGATCTAGTTTTAAATATTATAGGATGAACGGAAGTGTTCTTACTTGGAGTGGGTTGATCAAGAGTGGCCATAGTCTTTGAAGATGTGCCTAGCGAAGCTCTGGAGCATGTATGAGGAACAGACGTAGGCTTAGATAAACTATTGTCAACGCTGAAGAATATTTGAGGATGCGGGATAAAAAGTTGAAGGTGGAGAATGAGCTCAGATTTTTTTAAATCAGACTTTGCTAAGATGGTGTTGGCGAAGGAGGAGGCACTTTCCAAGTTGGCCTGTGCAAAATAGGTTCTTACTAAGCTGAAAGTAGAGGTGGATAAGACGAGTCTGGATGATCTCGATTAGGGAAATGAATATATTGTTCTTATGAAGTTGGACTAGCTATATGTTGTACTGTGTTGTTTTCATGTAGCTACCGTACTGTGATGTTATAATATATTTATGTGCCTGATATGAAATTGGCAAACAATCGTTCGATATGCAATGTGAATTTGTGTAATACTAGAATTATTAATTGCAAACTAATAAACCTGCTAAATATGTCATGAACCTTTGCAAACGGTTCTAGCAGTAAAAGCGCTTGCGATGGATAGCCAATGCCACATAATTTTCTTCATCAAATCGTGTGTGATGTAGTTGATAAAAGAAAACAGTTAACCAAGGCAAACCATGGGTGACAGTTACACCTTTCACACATGAGCCTACACAAATAAACTGTGTAGGATCTACATACGAATGGAAATGTTTTCCCTGGATTGACTGTGTGGGATGTACATAAGAACGGAAACGTATTCCTTGGATTGACCATGTGTGATGTATATACCTACGGAAATGATTTTCTGAGATTCACCGTGTGGGATGTACATACCTACAGAAATGTTTTTCTCGGATTACTGTGTGGGATATACATATACCTCTCCCATTGCACACGGCCCCAGCCTTTGTCCCAGGAGGGCCTTTCCCTGACGATTTCTGGGTCGTGTGGGAAGGACCCCCCTATCCCCCACACTCACTTGGCGATGGTTCCAAATGTCGTCGCGGAAAGGGGTTAAAAACCGTTTGTATAGCACCGACGCGCACCAATGAACAAATCGAAATGCTAAAAGAAACTAGCTAGCTAAGATTAAGTCTAGTCTAATTCAAGAGCGTAACCGTTGGATTAAAAAGAACACCTTGCTTTGTGTAATCTCCCAGCTAACGTTGTGTGCAACCCATGTCAGACAATTTCGTTTTATTGTTGGTTATCACACCGGTGGCTTATCGCGGCCTATCACGAGCTCGTGTCATTGATAGAAGGGCTCGTAGGATGTTCCATTTATTTTCTAGGGAGCAAGCTGGGGCGCGGCCATGCCTCCCTTAGCGAGGCTTGCCCGCGCATGCCTACAGGAGTCGGAGATGGGTTGGCTGTGTAAGGACATTGTTTGCTCTTGTTGACAATGTGACGAGTCATCCTGACATCATGATACTTTCCCTTTTTATTTTGTTATTTTCAATTTTACTTTTATTGTGAATGAATACTTTTTTAAAAAACCTAAATTTACTTATCAAAATTTAACACCATGAAAAAAAAATTGCTAACACAATTTTTAAAATGTTGATAGCTTTT
Organism: Triticum dicoccoides; assembly: GCF_002162155.2. Taxonomy (NCBI): domain Eukaryota; kingdom Viridiplantae; phylum Streptophyta; class Magnoliopsida; order Poales; family Poaceae; genus Triticum; species Triticum dicoccoides. The sequence continues at coordinate 409,831,409 of NC_041388.1, read as the reverse complement.
TAGAAAATGTATGTGACATTTTGAAGAAATATTCGTGCATTTCAAAAAAAAATTCATCATATTTATAAGATGTTTATACAACGCAAAAAATATCATAATATAAAAAATGTCTCACCCATTCAACAACTGAGCGTGACATTGTGAAAAATATTCTTGCGTCTCAAAAAAATTGTTCATGACATTTAAGAAAGCTTTATACAATGTAAACAAATGTTTACATAATATAAAAAAATTAGTTCCATTAAAATCTGTACATGACATTTTAAAAACAATACTCTCGCATTTCAAAAAATGTTTGTGAAATTGAGACAAATGTTTGAACAATGTAAAAAAATGTTTGCCCAGTATATAAAATGTTTCGTACCGTTAAAAAAGTGTACATGACATTTAAAAATAATAATCTCCCATTTCAACTTTGTGACAACTTTGTGGAACTTAAGAAAAGTTGAATTTATTTTAATTAGTAAAGGCTCATTTCAGAGGACTCATAGAATATTTTTAGTAAGTTTTGTGTTTCACTGACTAGCTTGGTACTCATCAGGTTATCACCCATGGCAGGATTCAACCACAAGAACACCACACCTAAAGAAAAATAAAAGGGCAAGCTGATTATTACAGGCACCTTATGGTAGAAGTTGCGAAAGGACCACAAAACAGTTGTGCATGTTCTACAAATATATGAATGTCAAAACACATGAAGCCAAGCACGATACGAAGATAATGTGCCAATACATTCTAGTTTACGTCATTGCATAATTTAATACAAGGTTCGTAAATGAAAAGACCATCAAAATGCTTCCAGGAGAAGTGGAATTCTTACTTTGGAGGTTTAAAAGACTCTCCCACTTGACACCACATTTTCTTGATGTCACCAATTGATGCAATTGGTAAGTAAATACACATTTGATGGATAGTGAATAAACATTGCAAAAACGAATTACAATAAAATGTATAGAATCGCACTGTCTAAGACATACAAAATGGATTGTATATCACATTTAACTTGGTGGGGTGAAAAGTACTAACTTCTATCCTTTTAAGAGAAAGGGAGCATGTCATCATTTTTCTTAAAAGAAACCCAATTTGCTAGTTTTTTCAGAAACACCTTATTTGTTAGCATCAAGAACGATGTCTTACCACATTGTCAATCATTTTACCTAAATGCACAAAATACTGCCAAGGAGGTTCATTGAAGGATGAATGAATATATTAATTCATGGGAAGATATAGAACTTGTAAAAAAAATTAAGCATACATGGTAAAAAGGAATAAAAATATCATTACAGTACATGTTAGTATGACTTTACCTCTCTTTACCTTTTATGATAGAATTTGATTCCTTTCTTATAGGTAAAATACTTGAACAAACCCAAATGATGTTGTGATGGTTTAACAATGGTCAAAAATATGGTAGGTGAACTAACCAAACACTTGACACACTAAAATAAAATAATGAACTAATCCAAATTTCTTGGTTGTGTGCATAATTGTTAAAATGAAATGGGATAAAAGGTCACCAAAATATTGGTTGATACCATATATAAGATATATTCTATTGCGAGGGATATAAGATGTGTTCAATTAAGATGGGTAATGTACAAAAACATTTATAGATATAAATACATAGGTAAAGGGAATCAAATTCATAGCTCAAGTTATACATAGAGGTATGTAAACATCAAAGAATGATCACCTGGTAATAACCACCCAATTTTTCTCACCTGTAATTTCTCTACAACCAACATAAATATAGTCAATATCAAATTGGTTGGTTCACTATGCTCGTAGAACCTTCTATCATTAAGAAATGCTAAATTGTGTAGCGCTAACTTAAGGTGATTCAACCGTTCACCATAGAACTTTGAAGGTCTGAACTCCCTTTTGGAATCATTCAAGTCCAATCAAGAAATAATCCTGATCCTCCTCAATACCCGAGTACTCATTACTATGTATGCTTTCAAACATGAATGAACAATTTCAGATCTTTAACAATGCACTTTCCTGCTCATCTTTCCTACCTGGTGCAGGTTGAAGTTGATTTTCATCATCCGCATCCTTGTTGATATCTGATACATCTCCAATGTGTCTATAATTTTTGATTGTTCCATCCTGTTATATTATCATTCTTGGATGTTTTATAATCAATTTATAGCAACTTTATATCATTTTTGGAACTAACCTATTAACATAGTGCCTAGTGCCAATTGCTGTTTTTTGGTTATTTTTACTTCACAGAAAATCAATACCAAATGGAGTCCAAACGCAACAAAACTTTTTGGAGATCTTTTCTGGGCCAGAAGACACTAGATGGGCCAAAGAAGTACCACAGGGGTGCCCCAAGGGGGCACAACCTAACTGGGTGCGCCTGGGGGGCCAGGCGCCCTGATGGGTTGTGCCCGGTGGCCTCATGCACTGCTCTTTGCTCTATAAATACCCCAATATTCCAAAAACCCTAGGGGAGTCGACAAAACACAATTCCAGCCGCCGCAAGTTCCGGAAAGCACAGATACAATCTAGACACCATCGCGGAGGGGTTCGTCATCCTCATTGGTGCCTATCCGATGATGCGTGAGTAGTTCATTGTGAAGGAAATATGCCCTACAGGCAATAATAAAGTTGTTATTTTATATTTCCTTATATCATGATAAATGTTTATTATTCATGCTAGAATTGTATTGACCTGAAACTTGATACATGCGTGGATACATAGACAAAACACAGTGTCCCTAGTAAGCCTATACTAGACTAGCTCGTTAATCAAAGATGATTAAGTTTCCTAACCATAGACATGTGTTGTCATTTGATGAACAGGATCACATCATTTGGAGAATGATGTGATGGACAAGACCCATCCGTTAGCTTAGCATATTGATTGTTCAGTTTTATTGCTATTGCTTTCTTCATGTCAAATACATATTCCTTTGACTATGAGATTATGCAACTCCCAGATACCGGAGGAATAACTTGTGTGCTATCAAATGTCACAATGTAACAGGGTGATTATAAAGATGCTCTACATGTATCTCCGAAGGTGTTTGTTGGGTTGGCATAGATCGAGATTAGGATTTGTCACTCCGAGTATCGGAGAGGTATCTCTGGGCCCTCTCGGTAATGCACATCATGATAATTGCAAGCAATGTGACTAATGAGTTAGTTACGGGATGATGTGTTATGGAACGGGTAAATAGACTTTCCGGTAATGAGATTGAACTAGGTATGAAGATACCGATGATCGAATCTTGGGCAAGTAACATACCGATGACAAAGGGAATAACGGATGTTGTCATTACGGTACGATTGATAAAGATCTTCATAGAATAAGTGGAAACCAATATGAGCATCCAGGTTCCGCTATGGGTTATTGACCGGAGAGGTGTCTTAGTCATATCTACATAGTTCTCGAACCCATAGGGTCTGCACACTTAACGTTCGATGGCGGTTTTGTATTATATGAGTTATGTGATTTGGTGCCCGAATGTTGTTCGGAGTCCTGGATGAGACCACAGACGTGACAAGGAGTCTCGAAGTGGTCAAGAGGTAAAGATTCATATAATGGACGATGGTATTCGGACACCGGAAGTGTTCCGGGGGTACCGGGTGCATATCGGATCACCGAAAGGGGTTCTGGAGATCCCCCCGGCAACTACATGGGTCTTAATGGGCCAAGAGGGGGACATACCAGACCTAAGGGGCTGGTGCGCCCCATGTAGGCCAAAATAAAGGGGGAGGAAAGAGGAGAAGGGAGAAAGGAAGGGTAGGGATTCGGCCTCCCCTTTCCTTCCTTCCTCCCTCCTCCTTCCTCCTACTTGGGCGCCCCCTTGGCTGCCCCCTCTCCCTCCCACCTATATATAAGAAGGGGGAGGCGCCTAGAACACACAACAACATCTGTTAGCCATGTGCGGTGCCTCCCTCCACAGCTTACGCCTCCGGTCATATTCACGTCGTGCTTAGGCAAGGCCCTGCACGGAACACTTCACCATCACTGTCACCATGCCATTGTGCTGACAGAATTCTCCCTCGACACTCTGCAGGATCAAGAGTTCGAGGGACGTCATGGAGATGAACGTGTGTCAAAATCGGAGGTGTCGTACATTCAGTGCTTGATCGGTCGGAACAAGAAGTTTGACTACATCAACCGTGTTATCAAACGCTTCCGCTTTCGATCTACAAGGGTACGTGGACACACTCTCCCCCTCTCGTTGCTATGCATCTCCTAGATAGATCTTGCATGAGCGTATGCATTTTTTTTGAAATTGCAAGCTACGTTACCCAACAGTGGCATCCGAGCCAGGTCTATGCGTAGATGATATGCACGAGTAGAACACAAAGAGTTGTGGGCAGTGATTGTCATACTGCTTACCACCAATATTTTATTTTGATTGGCGGTATTGTTGGATGTAGCGGCCCAGACCAACCTTACATGACCACATTCATGAGACCGGTAACACCGACAGACATGCAACTAGTTTTGCATAAAGATGGCTGGCGGGTGTCTATTTCTCCAACTTTATTTGAATCGAATTTGACTACGGCCGGTCCTGGTTGAAGATTAAAACAACAAACTTGAAAAAAATCACCACTGTGGCTTTGATGCGTAGGTAAGAACGGTTCTTGCTAGAAGCCCGTAGCAGCCACGTAAAACTTGCAACAACAAAGTAGAGGACGTCTAACTTGTTTTTGCAGGGCATGTTGTGATGTGATATGGTCAAGACTTGATGTGAAGTACATTATTGTATGAGATGATCATGTTTTGTAGAAGTTATCGGGAACTGGCATGAGCCTTATGGTTGTCACTTTATTGTATGAAATGCAAATGCCATGTAATTTCTTTACTTTATCACTATGCGTTAGCGATAGTTGTAGAAGCAATAGTTGGTGAGATGACCACGACGCTACGATGGAGATCAAGGTGTCAATACAGTGATGATGGAGATCATGACGATGCTTTGGAGATGGAGATCAAAGGCACAAGATGATGATGGCCATATCATGTCACATATTTTAATTGCATGTGATGTTTATCTTTTATGCATCTTATTTTGCTTAGTACGGCAGTAGCATTATAAGATGATCCCTCACTAAAATTTCTAGGTATAAGTGTTCTCCCTGAGTATGCACCGTTGCGACAGTTCGTCGTGCTGAGACACCATGTGATGATTGGGTGTGATAAGCTCTACATTCACATACAATGGGTGCAAGACAATTTTGGACATGCGGAATACTCGAGTTAAACTTGATGAGCCTAGCATGTACAGACATGGCCTCGGAACACTGGAGACCGAAAGGTCGAACGTGAATCATATAGTAGATATGATCAACATAGAGATGTTCACCATTGAAAACTACTCTGTAGCGACCAGACCTTAAAAGGTCCAATCTCTGTGCTCCGGTGTCATCCCTGGATCAGTAATGCAGACACCACACAGTACTTGAAGGATTTATAACAGAGTAGCAATCACACATTTATTACATCGAGTGTCTCAAAAGAGAACTTATTGCAGTAAATATGGCTTAAGGCCATCTAATAACGATAATAGCGGAAGGCTTGGAAGATAAGTGACTCCATCAACTCGAACGACATCACTGAGTATAGAACCACGACCTAAAAACTCCTTAATCATCATCTGAAAAGTCTGCAACATTAATGTTGCAGCCCAAAACGGGTCAGCACATGGAATATGCTGGCAATGTAACACATAGAGAGTAATGAAATGAATCAGCTATTCTATATGCATATTTGGCTGGTGGAAAGCTCTATGGTTATAGTTTTGCGTAAAGCCATTTTTTCCCTACTGCAAAGGAATAAATTTATTTAACTATCATGGTGGTTGTTAAACATTGAGAATGGTTGACAGCATTCTCAATCCCAATTAAGCATCATCATTAAACAAACCCATCAAAATTACTTTTATAGTAACATGTTGAGATTCACATGATAATCCAGGTACTAGATACTCAAGATGTCCATAACCGGGGACACGGCTAACCATGATTAGTTTATACACTCTGCAGAGGTTTGCGCACTTTTCCCCACAAGACTCGATCGCCTCCGTTTGGTTTCTCGCACTACATGGTGTTTGAGAAACGGATGACCGAGACATAGTCTTTCAGAAGCGTTTGCACCTTACAATGGGTAGACCATACCACCTACAACCCCTACATCTGCTAGTCTACCAATGTAAGAGTTCACACGACTTAATCAACTATGCTAGAGCCCATAATAGCTTGTGGCTGCACACGGAAGTTTCTAGTATGAATAATCACATGATCCCTTTGAGCCTGGGTGGCGGTCCATAAAGAAAAACAGGCAATCCTGGAATACCCAGGTACCTCAATCCACCCAGATGTGTGTTTAAGTTTCCACCTTAAATAAACCATTAATTAACAATCTCACATCTGTCATGGATACACTCACCCAATCCACGTCTACTAGCATAGCATGGCATAATAAGCAAACGTAGAAGTACTCCCAAAGGTTTGATAATAAATAGGTAATAGGCACTACCTCAACTACTTCCCAAACCCACAATTTAATTAGATCCTAATCATGCAATGTGTAAGGATTGATCTAATGCAATAAAACTGGTGTCAGTGGGAACGACACCTATGGGATCACAAGAATCCCTACTATGGTTGCGGGGCGCGGGGTTGTGAGAAGAGCGGATCAAACAGATAGCACACGGTTTGTTTATCCAGGTTCGGGCCGTGAGGATGCGTAAAACCCTACTCCTGCTTTGGTGGATTGTATATCTGTGTTCTTGAGCTAGCTATGGGGCGTGAGGAGCTCCAAAAAGCCGAATCCTCTTCCTGGTCGCCTCGGGCCTCCTTTTATAGGAAAGGGGTTGCCACAGTGGCACACAGGAGATGGAAAGGGTACAGTGATGTGAGGTTATCCCTCGCATTACATGACAAGGCGCATTTAATGCGTCTTGCCCAGGTGTCCTTGCTTTATCGGGGACGGGGGAGAGCCTTGTCTCGTCCGTCGCCGCTCCCTCTTGTGTCAACACGCGCCCTGGCCAGCGGCGCCCGCGGTGCCATGTAGGCAGGCAGGCAGCTGAGGTGGCGCAGTGGTGGGTCTCCACGAAGATCCGCATGCCGCCACGCAGGTGCCTGCCCAGCTGGTTGGGTCGGCGGCTGCATGCGAACGGCGGTGGAGGTTTGACTGGCGTGGGCCTGATGGTGGCCCTACGGGTGTTCTTGGCAAGGGCCTTGCTGGGGCCCCGACAAGGGTCTTGCCGTGGCGCCTACTGTCATCCCCGGCAAGGCTCTTGCCGGGGGCCTTGTGGTCCTCCTTGGCTGGGATCCCACCAAGGATCATCATCTTCTAAAGGGTGTATCTGATCTTGAATGTCTTCACAAAGATCTTCATGCTACCATGGGGATGTCTCCCGAATCCTTGCCCCATGGGGGCAATGGACTCAAGGGTGACTCACTCCGTAGGTGTGGGGCGAGCTGCCACGGCAAGGGTCTTGCCGGGTTTGCTAAAACCGCCTCCCGGCAAGGATCTCGCCGGGGGGTCCGCTTCGTCTCCTTTGCTCTTTGTGGGCTTGGTCTTGGCGTCGTTATGCTTCTATCGAGCTTCGGCCTTACCTTGGCTCACCTCCCTTGCCTTGCTCAGTGTGGTGGTGCGCGTGGCTCAGACTGCCCATGCACAATTATAGGGGTACAAAAAGCGTACCCCTCTTTTTGTACACTGACCTGGCGCGCCAAAGATGTCGGTGGGAACGACACCTATGGGATCACAAGAATCCCTACTATGGTTGCGGGGCGCGGGGTCATGAGAAGAGCGGATCAAACAGATAGCACACGGTTCGTTTATCCAGGTTGGGGCCGCGAGGATGCGTAAAACCCGACTCCTGCTTTGGTGGATTGTATATCTGTGTTCTTGAGCTAGCTATGGGGCGTGAGGAGCTCCAAAAGGCCGAATCCTCTTCCTAGTCACCTCGGGCCTCCTTTTATAGGAAAGGGGTTGCCAAAGTGGCACACAGGAGGTGGAAAGGGTACAGTGATGTGAGGTTATCCCTCGCATTACATGACAAGGCGCATTTAATGCGTCTTGCCCAGGTGTCCTTGCTTTATCGGGGACGGGGGAGAGCCCTGTCTTGTTCATCGCCGCTCCCTCTCGTGTCGACACACGCCCTGGCCAGCAGCACCCGCGGTGCCATGTAGGCAGGTAGGCAGCTGAGGTGGCGTAGTGGTGGGTCTCCACGAAGATCCGCATGCCGCCACGCAGGTGCCTGCCCAGCTAGTTGGGTCGGCAGCTGCATGCGAACGGCGGTGGAGGTTTGACTGGCGTGGTCCTGATGGTGGCCCTACGGGTGTTCTTGGCAAGGGCCTTGCCGGGGCCCCGGCAAGGGTCTTGCCATGGCGCCTGCTGTCATCCCCGGCAAGGCTCTTGCCGGGGGCCTTGTGGTCCTCCTTGGCTGGGATCCCGCCAAGGATCATCATCTTCTAAAGGGTGTATCTGATCTTGAATGTCTTCACAAAGATCTGCATGCCACCACGGGGATGTCTCCCGAATCCTTGCCCCATGGGGGCAGTGGACTCAAGGGTGACTCACTCCGTAGGTGTGGGGCGAGCTGCCACGGCAAGGGTCTTGCCAGGTTTGCTAAAACCGCCTCCCGGCAAGGATCTCGCCGGGGGGGAGTCCGCTTCGTCTCCTTTGCTCTTTGTGGGCTTGGTTTTGGCGTCGTTCTGCTTCTCTCGAGCTTCGGCCTTACCTTGGCTCACCTCCCTTGCCTTGCTCAGTGTGGTGGTGCCTGTGGCTCAGACTGCCCGTGCACAGTTATAGGGGTACAAAAAGTGTTCCCCTCTTTTGTACACCGACAGGAGCCCCTGGGTCAGGGCCACACGTAAGCGCAATCGCGTCATTGGGCTAGGCCCAAAAACGGTGCGCGGGCAGGCGGGGCGGTTCTTACCGTGGTAAGTCTCTTCGCGCGCTGCGCTTCCCATGCTTCCCGCGCGTGGCGCGGTGTGGGGAGGCGTGTGTGACATGGGCGGCATGCGTGGGGCTGAGCTCTGCATGTATGCGTCACGTCGTAGTAAAGGGGGCGGTTCGCGTCTTCCCCATAAACGGAGGGAGGCGTGGAGGCGCGGCCCATTTATTGAACAGGGCCGAGGCGCGGTCTTCAAGGCGTCCACTCCCCACGATCACGGGGTGGGGAGAGGTCGCCTCACCCGTCGCCTCGGTCCCGCACGCCTGCCACGTGGCTCTCATGCGCTTGGGGTGGCGAACGGTGGAGGCGGGAAACCGGGCCGCCGCGGGCTGGGGCGGCGGGTCGGTCCCAGTTCCCTGCGCCTTCCGCGTCTTGATTGGCTGAGCGGGGTGGCCGAGCCCCCACCCTGTTCCTTTATAAAGAGCGGGAGGGGGATGGCATCCCGCATTCTTTCATCTCCTCCTTCCTTCAGCTTGTGCTCCCCCCTTCCATCCGCCATGGAGAGATGGAATCCTGGTCCTTCAACGGTGGCGGCGAGGGTCGCCGCTCGACAACGCGTCCCTCCTTCTCCTGCACCTGCAGTGGCAGAGCCAGCCGCGAGGGGAAGGGGGAGGGGGCGAGGCCGTGGGCGAGGCCGAGGCGCTCGGGGAAGAGGAGTACGGGGCTGCGCGCCGGCCTCGCCTCCGCCAACAGTTCCTCCCCCCATGGAGGGCCACGTTGGGGATGACCCTTGCGAGTTCTTCGTCAGGCTGCGCCGGCCGCCTCACCGTCGCCTTCGTCTCCCAGCTCCATCCACGCGGGAGATGGAGCTGGATCCACCGGAGTCGTTGCGGCTGCACATGAGGGGCTGTGGGATCAGCGGCACGCGGGTTCGTGTCGACTTCCTAGCCCCTCACGTGATGTATCTTCGTCGAGGATGGAAGACGTTCGCTCATATCCACCGCTTGACGGAGGGGCTCACTCTCCATTTCAAGCTGATGGAGGGTGGCCTTCTCTCCGTAAAGGTCTTCGGGTGCTTCGGGACCCGTGCCAGGTGATGCGTGGAGAGCTCTTCTGATAGCGAAGACTCCTCCTCGGGCGAGAGTGACGAGGAGGACAGCGGCAGAGACAACGAGGGTAGTAGGCGGCAGGATGACGGGTCCGATTAGGTGTCGGGCGCCGCTCCGTGCGGCACCGGCGACCCCATCATCCATGTCGCCGGCTCCCTGAACTTCTCGGGGTTGTCTCCTTGGGCGGCTGGCGTTGGGAGGCTGCAGAAGAGGAAGAGGGCGGGCGGCAAGGCCGTCAAGTCGGAGTACGCGGGCACCAATGCCTTCGACGCGTGCTGACGTCCTGTCGCCTCGTCTTCGAGCTCTGCTTCTGGCGCCGGCATCACCATCCAGCCTTCGGACAGCCACCGAGATGTTCTCTTGGTGTCTTCTGCCACCTGTAGCTCGCCTAGGCGCCCCTTTTGCCCTTTTCGCCTCCTTGACCTGCCTCCTGAGGAGAGGGAGAAGAAAGGGATTACGGTCCCCTTATCTCTTTTTAGTTTGTAAGCCTTCGGGCCTTAGCTGAATTTAAAACTTCTAATCCCATCATTCATGTTTTTCATTCCCTATGGACTGTACCTGAGTAGAATGTTTTTAATGAAAAAGGGATGCTTGCCGGGTCATTTGTTTGTGGGTAGAACCCATGACAAGGAGTAAATCCTTGATGTCTTTAAGATAAACATTTCCTTGCCTGGCAATAGGCCTTGCCGTCTCCCCACTTCGCTCGACCTTTCTCACACCTTTGGCGGAGGCAGGGATGAGGTGAGTTCAGGCTCCTTGTTTCATCCTCTCGCTGCCGCGACTACGACCAAACCTGGCCCCAGGAACAAGCCCTAGGGCCTAGAGTTAGGGGAGCACGGTAGCTTTAGGAAAAAACGAGGTTTCACATACCTCAGTCCATAAGGGAATGCATGATAAGGGATGAAGAACTTATCTGAAGTTGTAGCCCCCGGCAACTGTGGTTTGCCGTGGGTGAATCTTTGCTCTTGCAGTCCCCAGCAATACTGGCTTGCCGGGGTCTAAATGCTGGTCTGTACCTCTTCTCTTTTTTGTCTTCAAGTGATCTGGCAAGGATATCTGTGAGTCCTGCGAACCAAAGAAGACAAAAGAATGGCAAAGAGACGCACACTCGACCTCTAAGCTATGGGTTAGTCGCCGCTAAGCACTATCAACCCTAACCAAGGACGAGACTCGACCTAGCATGCATGCTATAACTTAGGGCACCAGTGCTTCATTTATTTATGCTCAGGGTCTGCACCTGGCTTTGTACAAAGGGTTACATGCATCATCGGCAATGCTTGTACAAAAGGTGGCTTGCCGGGGGGCCCGGCAAGACGCGCCTCACGGGTAAAACTTGCGAAGATGCTCAATGTTCCAGGAGTTACTCACCAGATCGACATCTTCGGTCTCCAGGCGGACTGCACCGGGCCTGGTGACTCGTATTACCCGATAAGGGCCTTCCCACTTTGGCGTCAACTTGTTGGAATTCTTGGCCGATTGAACGCGCCGAAGGACAAGGTCGCCTTCCTCAAGGCTTCGGGCATGAACCTTGCGGCTATGGTAGCGCCGCAAGGCTTGCTGGTAGCGTGCTGCTCTCATAGCCGCCCGAAGACGATCTTCCTCAAGGAGCATTGCGTCATCTTGCCGCAGTTGCTCTTGCTCAAGCTCGTCATAAGCGAGCACTCGAGGTGACCCGTATATGAGTTCAGTGGGGAGAACTGCTTCTGCCCCATATACTAGGGCAAAGGGTGTCTAGCCGGTGGCTCGATTTGGCGTCGTCCTGATCGACCAAAGAACTGTCGGAAACTCATCAATCCAGCGCCTTCCACTCTTGTGCAGCCTGTCAAAGGTCTTGGTCCTTAAGCCTCGCAGTACTTCAGCATTTGCCCTCTCAGCTTGACCATTGCTTCGTGGGTGAGCAATGGAAGCGAAACAGACTTTGCTGCCGAGGTCTTGGATATATTGCATGAAGGTGCGGCTTGTGAACTGTGTGCCGTTGTCGGTGATGACCCTGTTGGGTACACCAAAACGGCACACTAGTCCCTTGAAGAACTTGACGGCTGACTGAGCTGTGACCTTCCTCACTGCCTCCACCTCCAGCCACTTTGTGAACTTGTCGATTGCAACGTACAAGTACTCAAAGCCCCCGACAGCACGGGGGAAAGGGCCCAGTATGTCGAGCCCCTAGACCGAGAAGGGCCAGGAGAGAGGAATGGTTTGAAGGGCTTGAGCTGGCTGATGAAGCTTCTTTGAATGGAACTGACACGCTTCACACCTGGTGACTAGTGTCGTCGCATCCTGGAGGGCGGTGGGCCAGAAGAAACCTTGCCGAAATGCCTTGCCGGCAAGGGCCCTTGACCCGATGTGGGATCCACATATTCCTCTGTGTATCTCCGCCAACAGCTCCAGTCCTTCCTCCCGAGGGATACACTTCAATTTCACACCGTTCAGCCTCTTTCTGTACAGGACGTCATCGATGAACTGGTACATGGTAGAGAGACGGGCTACTTTTTCCGCTTCTTTCTGCTCTTCAGGAAGTTCCCCTGCTTGGAGGAATTGGACGGTATGCTGTGCCCACACTGGAGCCTGGGGCTCGACGGCGAGGACTAAAGGCATTTCCTCCGCTATAGGAGCGGCTGTCTCGACGGCAAGAGCTTGACGCTCCGCCGGAGCTAGCCGTCCCGTGGCAGGCTCAGTGTCCCTGGCAACATCCTTGTCGGCGGCTCCGGGAGCTCGGCGGGAAAGTACTTGCCGGGTCCTGATTTCCTCCTCTTGTTCTGCTCTGTTGATGGATCAACGGATGGCTGAGTTAGCTGGAGCACAAAGGTACCTGGTTCCACAGGTAGCTTGAGGGCAACACGTTTTGACAGGTAATCGGCGATATCGTTCTCCGCTCGGGGAACGTATTCAGCCTGTATACCGTCGAAATGCTCTTCCAGCTTTCTCACTTCATCGACGTAGGCCTTCATCAACGGGCTCTGGTAGTCCTTGTTGACTTGCTTGACGACGAGCTGCGAGTCGCCCCTGACGATGAGCTTCTTGATTCCGAGGTCCACCACAATCCTAAGACCGGCAAGCAGCCCTTCGTACTCTGCCGTATTGTTTGTTGACACCTCCCTGGGGAAGTGCATTTGAATCACGTACTTGAGGTGCTCTCCGGTGGGCGCGACAAGTAGTACGCCAGCCCCGGCGCCGTGTAGGGATAAAGCTCCATCAAAGTACATGATCCAACTGCAACTTGCCTCCTTGTCAGGGAGAGCAGTCTCTTGGGCTTCTTCGTCAGGTGTTGCGGTCCATTCTGCAATGAACTCTGCCAGGACTCGGCTCTGAATCGTCGAAGTACTTTCAAACTTGAGGCCAAAGCTGGATAACTCCAGTGCCCATTCGACAATTCTTCTCGTTGCATCTGGATTGGGCAATATCCGTTGCAGAGGGAGGCGAGTGACGACAGTGATCTCGTGTGCCTGGAAGTAGTGACGCAGCTTCCTCGAGGCCATAAGAAGGCTGAAGAGCAGTTTCTGCATGCCGGAGTACCTTGATCTAGCTCCCTGCAGGAGGGAACTAACAAAGTAGACCGGGTGCTGCATCATTTTCTTCTTCGGCAGAACTTCAACTGGTCGTGTCGTCTCTGCATTGGTGGTGTCGGGCTCTGTCGCTGCCATTACCTCGTCGTCAACCTCTCTCTGCGCCACTAGTGCGGCGCTGACCATCTTGTTCGTTGCCGCCAGGTATAGCAGCAACGGCTCCTGTGGCCTAGGCACAACTAGTATTGGCGCGGAGGAGAGGTACTTCTTCAAATCTTGCAATGCTGCTTCGGCTTCTGGCGTCCACTTCATCGGGACCGCCTTCTTCAGGATCTTGAAAAAGGGAAGGGCGCGCTCGGCAGACTTGGAAATGAATCTGCCCATGGCGGCGACGCAACCAGCAAGCCGACGCACATCCTTGATTCGCTTGGGTGCGTCAATCTGCTCTATAGCTTTGATCTTGTCCGGATTCGCCTCTATCCCACGCTGTGACACAAAGAACCCGAGAAGCTTGCCGGACGGGACGCCAAAGACGCACTTCTCAGGGTTCAGCTTGAGATTGATCTTGCGCAGGTTTGCAAATGTTTCTTGCAAATCCGGTATGAGGGTTGCCCTGTCCTTGGTTTTGACCACTATGTCATCCATATAAGCTTCCATATTTCTATGGAGCTGGGGTTCAAAACCAATCTGGACCGCCTTGCAAATGTCGAACCAGCACTCTTCAGCCCGAAAGGCATCCGCATGAAACAATACGTACCACATGGGGTGATGAATGTTGTTTTCTCTTCGTCTTCTCTTGTCATGAAGATCTGGTGGTAGCCGGAGTAGGCATCGAGGAATTACAACAGGTCACACCCAGCTGTGGAGTCAACAATCTGGTCGATGCGCGGCAATGGGAAGGGGTCCTTAGGACAAGCCTTATTGATATCTATGTAATCAATACACAGCCTCCACTTCCCATTAGCCTTGCGCACTACGACCGGATTGGCCAACCACGTTGGATGGAGCACTCCTCTTACCAAACCCGCTGCTTCCAGTTTCCGGATCTCCTCTGTGATGAACTCTTGTCATTCCAAAGCTTGCTTTCTGACCTTCTGCTTGACGGGCCGTGCATGAGGACAGCAGCAAGGTGGTGCTCAATCACCTCCCTGGGAATGCCGGGGATGTCAGAAGCTTGCCATGCAAACACATCAACATTCGCCCATAGGAAGGTGACGAGCGCGTCTTCCTATTTGTCGTCAAGGGTGGAGCTTATGGTGAAAGCCCCTCCCGTGCCGTCCTCATTGACAGAAACCTTCTTGGTTCCCGACGGTATGGCCCTGGGCTTCTTGTTTCCGGCGGTGGAGCTCTCTGGCACGTCCTCGACGGGAGCGCTACACTCCGAAGAGGTGCGCTTGCCGGAGTGGGTGTCTGAGGTCTCATCGGTCTTCTTATTCTTCCCTCCCGGGGCCCCAGCGGCAGGAGCAAGTGCCCTAGTGGCGGCAGCTGCTGGAACTGCTTGCTGGTATAGTTGGTCAGCGCAAATCAGCGCATCTTTCTTATCGGAGGGGATGGTGATGATCGTCACAGGTCCTGGCATCTTCAGGGTGTTGTAGGCGTAGTGTGACGCCTCCATGAACTTGGCCAGCACTGGGCGGCCAAGGATCCCGTTGTAAGGCAAGGGGATCTTGGCAACATCAAACACGATCCTCTCCGTCCTGTAGTTCAGATTGCTTCCAAAAGTCAGGGGCAGCGTGACCTTTCCCTTAGGTTGGCTTCTTCCCGGGTTGACCCCCTGAAACGTGCCCGTCTCTTCGAGGTCTCCATCAGGAATCTACAGTTTCTCGATCACGGCAGGCGAGATCAAGTTCAGACCGACCCCGCCATCGACTAGCATCTTTGTCAGCTTGAGTTTGCGTATTGTTGGTGAAACCAACAACGGAAAGCACCCGACCGCAGTAGTGCGATCAGGGTGATCCTCAGTATCAAAAATGATAGGTGTGCTGGACCACTTCAGCGGCCTTTGGGCATCAAACGACGGCTCTACCGCTGTAATCTCTCGCGCCCACTGTTTAAGCTGGCGGTGAGAAGTATGCAGTGAGGCGCCGCCGTCGATGCACATGGCCTCTGTAGCTTATGAAACTCTTGGTTGCCGGATTCGTCGTCCTCTTCGTGATCGTCGTCTTCCGGCTTTTTGTCACGGCCCCGGGCAGGCCTCTCCTGTTGTTTATCCTTGCCGCGATGGCCCGCCTAGTCGTGACGCTTCTTGCCGGACCCCTTAGCACCATCTTGGCCCTTCTCCTTGTCCCGCCTCTCATATTCAGCCCTCTGCTTCTCAGCGAGGAGCTCAACCTGTCGGCAGTCTTGGAGAGCATGGCCTTTGGTGCGATGGATCTTGTAGTATCGCTTGTCGGAGTTTCCTGGCTTCTCGGCAACCGCCCAGGCCCGGCAGGCGACACATCCGGCAATTTCCTTGTCGGGGTCATCTGCCTTGGTTTTCTTGGTGGAGCCGGTGTCATCAGATCCCTCAACGGCAAGCACGGCTTTACCTTTGCGCTTCCTGTTGTGGCGCCGGCCCGTCTTCACCGGGGCGGCAGTATCTTCATCTGAGGAGTCGGTTTCCACGTTGGCGTCTTCACCGGGGTACTTCCTTCCCTCTTCAGCCCGGGCACATCTGTCAGCAAGAACATAGAGTTCTGCTACATCTTTCACCTTGTTCATTACCAGCTCTTCGCGCATCTTGCGGTTACACACATTCTGATGGAATGCGCTGATGATGGCAGCAGGGTGAACATCAGGGATATTGTACTGTATCCGGCTGAACCTCTGTATATACTTGTGGAGACTCTCGCCTCCCTTCTGGGGAATGACGTGCAGGTCGCTCGCTTGGCCATGGGCTTGGTGGCCTCCAGTAAAGGCACCCACAAACTCATGGCACAAATCCGACCAGGAGGAAATAGAGTCTACTGGCAAGTGCATCAACCATGACATGGCGTTGGGTTTAAGAGCCAACGGAAAGTAATTCGCAAACACCTTATCGTCGCGGGCTCCGGCAGCTTGCATCGCAATGGTGTAGATGCTGAGGAACTCGGACGGGTGGGTCTTGCCGCTGTACTTTTCTCCCACGTCAGGTTGGAAGGTGCGGTGAGTGGGCCACTGGAACTGCCGCAGCTCATGGGTAAAACCCGGTCAACCTACCTCGTAAGGTAGGCCTCCAGGGCTCTCCGGTGCCGGGTGGTTCACAACAGGCCCTGCTCGCCTGTCTGACTGGTGGCGCGCTCCGCGCCGGCACTCAATAGTGGTTCGAGCGTCTTCATGTTCTCGTTCCCGAAGGACTTGGCGCTGGTCACAGTGGGTCCGCGGGTCGGACGACGCTATGGAGATTTCGTCGCCCGCAACGTCGCGATGGGTTGGTGTCCGCGGTACCGGGCGAGGAGGAGGCGAGTGCACCGTGGTCGTGGTGCCGCCGGCTTTCCTGCCACTGGTGCGTGGGACTCCATCGGAGCATTGACCCGGGGGTTCCACCGGACTCGGTTCATATTTGTTGGCCACCGCAACAAGGCTTCGGATAGTGGCTCTCCATTCATCGAGTTTCCCCGTAGTGGGAGGAAAATCGAGGAGCAACTCCGCGCGCGCCAGGGCTTCTGCTGGCGTTGGTGGCAGCGAAACCTGCACGGATCGCGACACGCTTCAACTTCTGACCATGTCAGAAGGAGCTCTATCACGACCCCGCGGTCGCACGCCATCTTCACCAGCGCCTTGGCGAGCGGGCATGTCTTCTACCTCCCGGGAGTGGTGCTCGGGGCTCTTCCCGCGGCGACGCCCGGGGTCTTCGGCATGATTGCGCCGTTCGTCATGCGCCGCTTGAGAGGAGCGCGCCGTCGGTGCCGGCGTGGGAGTCTTGGAGGCCCTCGCATCGCCTTCGGGCGGGGTGGTAGCGATCTTGGAAGGCCCCGCGCCACCTGCGGAGGGCCTGGCTCCGTCTTTGGGTTGGCGGCGTGCGGCCCGTTACCAGGCGCACGAACATCACCGCCTCCCAAACTCGGGCTGCTGGGACGGTGTTGGTGTTCTCTAACGGCGCCTCGGGTCCTTTCTGCGACCGGTCTGCTGCTCGCCCGCGTCGGGACGGGATGTCCGGCTTCCAACGGGCCAACCGCCACCGTCGTCTTCTTCTTGGGCGCCATGACGATGAAGAAGCGTCGAACTAACTGCTAAAGCCGATTCTCACAACTGCGCCCCCTACCTGGTGCGCCAAAGATGTTGGTGGGAACGACACCTATGGGATCACAAGAATCCCTACTACGGTTGCGGGGCGCGGGGTCGTGAGAAGAGCGGATCAAACAAATAGCACACGGTTCGTTTATCCAGGTTCGGGCCGCGAGGATGCGTAAAACCCTACTCCTGCTTTGGTGGATTGTATATCTGTGTTCTTGAGCTAGCTATGGGGCGTGAGGAGCTCCAAAAAGCCGAATCCTCTTCCTGGTCGCCTCGGGCCTCCTTTTATAGGAAAGGGGTTGCCAAAGTGGCACACAAGAGGTGGAAAGGGTACAGTGATGTGAGGTTATCCCTCGCATTACATGATAAGGCGCATTTAATGCGTCTTGCCCAGGTGTCCTTGCTTTATCGGGGACAGGGGAGAGCCCTGTCTCGTCCGTCGCCGTTCCCTCTTGTGTCGACACGCGCCCTGGCCAGCGGTACCCGCAGTGCCATGTAGGTAGGCAGGCAGCTGAGGTGGCGCAGTGGTGGGTCTCCATGAAGATCCGCATGCCGCCATGCAGGTGCCTGCCCAGCTAGTTGGGTTGGCAGCTGCATGCGAACGGCGGTGGAGGTTTGACTGGCGTGGGCCTGATGGTGGCCCTATGGGTGTTCTTGGCAAGGGCCTTGCCGGGGCCCCGACAAGGGTCTTGCCGTGGCGCCTGCTGTCATCCCCGGCAAGGCTCTTGCCGGGGGCCTTGTGGTCCTCCTTGGCTGGGATCCCGCCAAGGATCATCATCTTCTAAATGGTGTATCTGATATTGAATGTCTTCACAAAGATCTGCATGCCACCACGGGGATGTCTCCTGAATCCTTGCCCCATGGGGGCAGTGGACTCAAGGGTGACTCACTCCGTAGGTGTGGGGCGAGCTGCCACGGCAAGGGTCTTGCCGGGTTTGCTAAAACCGCCTCCCAGCAGGGATCTCGCCGGGGGGGGGAGTCCGCTTCGTCCCCTTTGTTCTTTGTGGGCTTGGTCTTGGCGTCGTTCTGCTTCTCTCGAGCTTCGGACTTACCTTGGCTCACCTCCCTTGCCTTGCTTAGTGTGGTGGTGCCCGTGGCTCAGACTGCCCATGCATAGTTATAGGGGTACAAAAAGCGTACCCCTCTTTTTGTACACCGACAACTGGGTAGTAGGAAAACTTGATCAAAGTGTTACTTGCCTTGCTGATGATCTGGGAAACCTAGCGATTCAAAGTAACAAGCAGCGCACTCCGGGTACTCTATCGCAAACAAGCAAGCATACAATAAGTACTCAGCTAATGCACAGGTAAAGCTCAAATAAGAGATCTAACCAGAAGGTTCAACTTAAGAACGCCGGTTGGCAAAAAGAATCAAATCGAACGAAGCAACGAAAAACAAACGGCAAAAGAAACAGGCTTCGTTTACTATTCTGGATCTAGGGAAATGTTTACAGTGGGAAAAACTTGTTTGAGTTGGTTAATCGGAAAGAGGGTTTCGAGACGAAACTCCGGGCACTTGAATCGTCTGATTCCGATAAACGAGCGAAAAGTTAGACTAAAACGAAAATTGGATCAGAAATCGCAATCAGAGAAATCCCGGATTTAATATGAGAAAAAGAAAAACGACGAACGTTCGCTAAAACGAACGAACAGACAAACGCTTGCTATTTAAATAAACCGGAAAAACCGATCTATTTAAAAAAACCGAAACAAAAAAACAAACAAAACCGTCGGAAAACCGAACGGTTTTTTGGGAAAAACCGGCGACTAAAAAAAACTACCTCCGGCAACTCCGGCGGTTGGCGGCGCAGGGCGGCGGTGGCGGCGGCGGCGGGGCTGCGCTAGGGTTTGAGGGGGGGTTCCGGCTGGGCTTCCCCGGCTTATAAAGCCGGACGGGCCTAGTGTCCGGGTCGGACACGGCCCGTAGGTCGGTTGTGTGTTTTTTTTAAAAAAGTTATGCTTAGAAACGGACTCCAAAAATCCCGAAATAAATTTTCCCCGGCTTCTAAAATCAATCCGCACTGGATGAACATTTATTTGGGGCCTAAATGCAATTTTGAAAAACGCGCATTTTTCCTAAATTCAAGTAAAATAGCAAATAAAACCAAATAAAATCTTATTTGATTTTTTTATTAAATACTCAATATTTCTTTATTTTGGGAAAGTCATTTTATTCCCTCTCTCATATTTTTGTAATAGAAATAATTGAAGATAAAATAAATAAAATCAAAAGATCCTATTTTCAAATTTTGAGATAACTCAAATATGAAAATAACAAAATCCTCAACTCTCTCCGAGGGTCCTTGAGTTGCGAAAAATTTCTAGGATCAACCAAAATGCAATAAATATGATATGCAATGATGATCTAGTGTATAACATTCCAAATTGAAAATTTTGGATGTTACAAACCTACCCCCCTTAAGATGAATCTCGCCCTTGAGATTCGGGTTGGCTAGAAAATAGGTGAGGGTGGTCTTTCAATAATTCTTCCTCTCGTTCCCAGGTGGCTTCATCCTCCGTGTGGTGGCTCCACTGAACCTTGCAAAACTTGATGACCTTGCTACGGGTGACTCGACTGGCATACTCTAAAATCTTAACTGGTTTCTCCTCATAGGTCAAATCACTGTCCAACTGAATTGCTTCCAGTGGTACCGTATCTCTCAGCGGTATGTCAGCCATCTCTGCGTGGCACTTCTTCAACTGGGATACATGGAACACGTCATGAACTCCCGACAATCCTTCGGGCAATTCCAATTTATAGGCAACTTCTCCCATACACTCCAAAACTTTGTATGGGCCTACAAAACGTGGCGCTAATTTTCCCTTAACTCCAAAGCGCTTAACTCCTCGAAGTGGTGATACTCGAAGATAGACTCGGTCTCCGACTTCGTAAACGGTCTCCTTGCGTTTAGAATCTGCATAACTCTTCTGCCTGGATTAAGCTACCTTGAGCCTATCGCAAATCAATTTCACTTTTTGTTCAGACTCCTTTACCAGATCCGGTCCAAACAACTGGCGGTCTCCAACTTCATCCCAAGACAATGGGGTCCTGCACCTCCTTCCGTACAAGGCTTCGAAAGGGGCCATCTTTAAACTAGATTGGTAGCTATTGTTGTAAGAGAACTTTGCATACGGCAAATTCTCGTCCCAACTAGATCCGTAATCTAGCACACAAGCTCTTAGGATATCCTCCAAAATCTGATTGACTCTCTCAGTCTGTCCATCTGTCTGCGGGTGGAAAGCTGTGCTAAACTCCAGTCTGGTTCCCAAAGTCTCATGCAACTGATTCTAGAACTTTGAGGTAAACTGGGTTCCTCTATCTGATACAATGCTCCTTGGAACTCCATGCAGACATACGATCCTGGTCATGTATATCTTTGCCAACTTTGCACTGGTATAGGTAGTCTTCACTGGAATGAAATGAGATACCTTTGTTAAACGATCGACTACAACCCATATCGAGTCATAGCCTGAACGTGTTCTGGGCAATCCTGTAATAAAATCCATGCCTAGCTTATGCTACTTCCATTCGGGTATCGGCAATGGTTGTAGCAATCCTGCTGGCTTCTGATGCTCTGCCTTCACTCTCCGACATACATCACAAACTGCTACATACTCCGCAATATCTTTCTTCATTCCGGTCCACCAGAAAATATCCTTCAAATCCAAATACATCTTAGTATTTCCTGGGTGAATCGAGTATGGTGAATCATGGGCCTCTTGTAAAATTAACTTCCTGATCTCCAGATCATTTGGCACATAAACACGATCTTCAAACCATAGGGTATCGTGCTCATCCTCACGAAATACCTTAGCTTTTCCTTTTCTCATTTTCCCCTTAATAGAAGCAATCTCCTTGTCAGTCTTTTGAGCTTCTCTGATCTTATCCATCGAAGTAGACTGAATCTCCAATGCTGCTACATAGCCTCTCGGGACTATTTCCAAACATAGCTCTCGAAGATTTTCGGCTAACTCCCTTGGTAAATCTCCCGTCATTAAGGTGTTGATGTGGCTCTTGCGGCTCAACGCGTCAGCTACTATGTTAGCCTTTCCAGGGTGATAATGCAATTTCATATCATAATCCTTGATGAGCTCCAACCATCTCCTTTGTCTGAGATTCAACTCCTTCTGTGTGAAAATATATTTCAAACTCTTATGATCCGTGTACACCTCGCAATGGTTTCCAATCATAAAATGTCTCCAAGTCTTCAGTGCATGCACTACGTGTGCTAACTCCAAATCATGCGTAGCATAATTCAACTCATGAGGCTTAAGCTGTCGTGAGGCATATGAAACAACTGTTCCTTCCTGCATAAGCACTGCTCCAAGTCCTCATCGTGAAGCGTCACAATACACCTCATAATCCTTGGTCTGATCCGGTAAAATCAACACTTGTGAGGTAACCAAACGTTTCTTCAACTCCTGAAAACTAGCCTCACATTCCTCCATCCATATGAACTTGGTATCCTTCTTCAACAACTCCGTCATGGGCTTCGCAATCTTTGAGAAATTCTCAATAAACCTCTGGTAGTATCCTGCGAGTCCAAGAAAACTCCGGATCTCTCCAACTGTGGTTGGTGCTTCCCACTTGGTCACGGTATCAACTTTAGCGGGATCTACTGCTATACCTTCTCCGGATATAACGTGTCCGAGAAATCCAACTTCTTTCAACCAAAACTCACATTTGCTAAACTTGGCATATAACTGATGTTCTCTGAGCTTTCCAAGAACCAAACGCAAATGCTCCTTATGCTCCTCTTCATTGTTCGAGTAAACTAGGATATCATCAATGAACACTGCGACGAACTTATCCAAGAACTCCATAAACACTTTGTTCATCATGTTCATAAAATATGCAGGTGCGTTAGTCAGACCAAATGACATAACGGTATACTCGTACAGCCCATACCTGGTGGCAAAAGCCGTCTTGGGTATATCATGTTCTCGAATCTTCAACTGGTGGTATCCTCATCGCAGATCGATCTTGGAAAATACCTTAGCTCCTTGCAATCGATCAAACAGATCATTGATCATCGGTAGTGGGTACTTGTTCTTGATGGTTACTTCATTCAATCCTCGATAATCAACAACCATCCTTAACGATCCATCCTTCTTCTCCACTAGAAGTACTAGCGATCCCCAAGGCGATGAACTTAAGCGAATATATCCTTTATCCAGTAACTCCTTAATTTGCTTATTAATTTCCACCAAATCCTTTGCAGGCATCCTATATGGTCTCTTTGATATTGGCCCTGTGCCTGGCAAAAGCTCAATCAAAAACTCAATATCTCTATCAGGTGGCATTCCTGGCAACTCTTCTGGAAATACTTCGGGGAAATCCTTCACTACTAGTACTTCCTCCTGCACAACTCCTGTTAAACAATTTACTTGAGTCCTCTTTGGCACATGTCGGGATACATACTTGATCCTTCTCCCTTATGGGGTGGTAAGCAAAATTGACTTACTGGCACATTCAATATTCCCTTCATACTTTGACAACCAATCCATGCCTAATATCACATCCAATCCTTGAGATTCCAACACTATTAGGTCTGAGGGAAATACGTAGTTACCAATCCTTAATGGTAACCGATCACAGCATAGACTAGCCA
This sequence comes from Triticum dicoccoides, assembly GCF_002162155.2. Classification (NCBI taxonomy): domain Eukaryota; kingdom Viridiplantae; phylum Streptophyta; class Magnoliopsida; order Poales; family Poaceae; genus Triticum; species Triticum dicoccoides. The sequence continues at coordinate 409,808,116 of NC_041388.1, read as the reverse complement.
TATATTCTGCTCCAGGCGAGGTTACTAACATGGGTGACCTAAGGGCTTGGGTTGGCAGTTTATACTTATCCACAAATCCCCTAGATATGTACGAATGCGATGCACCAGTATAGAAAAGAACGAGTGCAGTAAATGACTTAACCAAAAACTTACCGATTACTACATCCGGCTGCTCTTCAACCTCCTCCACGTTAACGTGGTTCACCTGTCCCCTGTTGAAAGGGTTCGACTTCTTCCCAGAGCTTCCATTGCCATTTCCATTCTGTGATTCAGGACATTCGTTGGCATAATGTCCGGTCTTCTGGCACTTAAGGCAAGTGACTTGGCTCAGGTCTTTCTTGGCTGGGGTTGATGGGTTGGTGCGGTTCTGGCCGTTGCTTCCTCCATTCCCATTACCAGTCTTGGGTCCATTGTGATTGTGCAAGCTACCTCCTCCATGGGTATGCTGAAAATGTCCTCTTGGTCTAGGGGTAAAATGTGGCTTCTGCTGAGCTCCTGAATTGTGCTTCCCTTGTCCATACTTCCTCTTGCGATTCTCAATCTGCTGCTGCTTCCCTTCAATCATAAGAGCACGATCTACTAACTCCTGGTAGTTGTTGAAGGTTGCTACCATCAACTGCATGCTCAACTCATCATTCAGTCCTTCCAGAAACTTCTCCTGCTTTGATGCATCCATAGCAACGTCATCTGGGGCATAACATGCTAATTTACTAAAGTCCTCCACATACTGGCCAACTGTTCGTCCTCCTTGGCGCAAGTTGCGAAACTCTCGCTTCTTCATGGCCATAGCTCCTGCTAAAACATGGGCAGTTCGAAAAGCCTGCTGAAACTGGTCCCACGTGATAGTGTCGACAGGGAAAGTGGCTGTGAAATTCTCCCACCATGATGCTGTGGGTCCTTCAAGCTGATGGGCGGCAAACTTCACCTTCTCCGCATCCGTGCATCCTACTGTGGTCAACTCTGTAGCTGTCTTGCGGAGCCAATCATCTGCTACTATCGGATCGGTGCTACTGGAAAACACCGGCGGATTCAGCCTAAGAAAACGGGCTAAGTGATCAACAGGTGGTGGTGGTGGTGGTGGGTTGTTGTTGTTGTTCCCTTGATTCTGATTCTGGACTAGCAACTACATCAATTGCTGCTGGATCAACTGGGTGAGCTCTGGTGGGAAGGTAAATCCGGGGTCACGTCTCGGAGGCATCTGAGGGTTTAGAAAAGATGAGATTTAAGAATAGAGGGATCTAAAGAGAAAACACTACCCATATGCACATGAGGCAAAAGCAAACAATTCACTTCATTCATTCAATCAAACAAGGGCATACAATTGGTCTAACTATTGCAAAAGTGCCCGGACTATAATATTTACATGGTGGACTACTACTACTGATGAGGTGGTCTACTAGAAATATTCTTCGGTTGCAGACTCCATGATATCTGCTCCAGCTTCATCAATATAGTCATCATCGCTATCATCTGGATCTGAGTCGGTGTCGTCGATGATGATGTAGTCTTCCGAGCGAATCTCCTTGGGTTCTTCGGCTTCTTCTACCGGTGTAGGGCCTCCCATAAATATTCCGATCTTCATTGTTAGGTCAGCATTCTTATCCACTAATACTTCAATTTCCTCTGCATAATCTTCACGAGTAGCCTTGAGTTCTTCCTCCAGTTCCTTGATTCTTGTCTTTGCCTTCATCAAGTCTATCATGTCGGCCCACATATGGTTCTCCTAACGTCGAATGTGTTGGTTTAACTCCTGGATAAAAGCTGCAATTGATCTATCCTTTCTGGTGCTGATCATCTCCCAGTGCTCATCTCGGCGCCCACAAATCTGGTAGACAGTATCCTTGAGATCATTGCGGTAGACTTCTCCAATGCGTCCCATGGCGATGTGAGCTGCCATGCTCTTTCCTAGACTCCAAGTTGGTGCATCAAAAGAAAACTCTATCGGCTCAATGACTGGCATGAACGTACTTCCTGGAACTTGAACTTGAATCATCCAGTGCTCTTCTTCAGGTAAAGTAGCGTTGTAGGTGTCGGTGAAGCTTGGTACTCCTATGTTCAGATATCTAGTGACTTCCTTCAAGTGACGTCCAAAGGGTGTATCTTCATCCGGTTGCGTGAACTTGTTCCTTGCATCCGCCATCCTAAAAGAGTAGAAAAGATGAGGAGTCAGAAAAGAGAAGAGAGTGAGTAGTGATCTAGGTCTTTAGCTTAGTGGTCGTGTCCTACAGTCAGCGTGTGCTCTGATACCATCTTGTAGCGACCAGACCTCAAATGGTCCAATCTCTGTGCTCCGGTGTCATCCCTGGATCAGTAATGCTGACACCACACAGTACTTGAAGGATTTATAACAGAGTAGCAATCACACACTTATTACATCGAGTGTCTCAAAAGAGAACTTATTGCAGTAAATATGGCTTAAGGCCATCTAATAACGATAACAGCGGAAGGCTTGGAAGATAAGTGAGTCCATCAACTCCAACGACATCACTGAGTATAGAACCACAACCTAAAAACTCCTTAATCATCATCTGAAAAGTCTGCAACATTAACGTTGCAGCCCGAAACGGGTCAGCACATGGAATATGCTGGCAATGTAACACATAGAGAGTAATGAAATGAATCAGCTATTCTATATGCATATTTGGCTGGTGGAAAGCTCTATGGTTATAGTTTTGCGTAAAGCCAATTTTTCCCTACTGCAAAGGAATAAATTTATTTAACAATCATGGTGGTTGTTAAACATTGAGAATGGTTGACAGCATTCTCAATCCCAATTAAGCATCATCATTAAACAAACCCATCAAAATTACTTTTATAGTAACAAGTTGAGATTCACATGATAATCCTGGTACTAGATACTCAAGATGTCCATAACCGGGGACACGGCTAACCATGATTATTTTATACACTCTGCAGAGGTTTGCGCACTTTTCCCCACAAGACTCGATCGCCTCCGTTTGGTTTCTCGCACTATAGGGTGTTTGAGAAACGGATGACCGAGACATAGTCTTTCAGAAGCGTTTGCACCTTACGATGGGTAGACCGTACCACCTACAACCCCTACATCTGCTAGTCTACCACTGTAAGAGTTCACACGACTTATTCAACTGAGCTAGAGCCCATAATAGCTTGTGGCTGCACACGGAAGTTTCTAGTATGAATAATCTCATGATCCCTTTGAGCCTGGGTGGCGGTCCATAAAGAAAAACAGGCAATCCTGGAATACCCAGGTACCTCAATCCACCCAGATGTGTGTTTAAGTTGCCACCTTAAATAAACCATTAATTAACAATCTCACATCTGTCATGGATACACTCACCCAATCCACGTCTACTAGCATCGCATGGCATAATAAGCAAACGTAGAAGTACTCCCAAAGGTTTGATAATAAACAGGTAATAGGCACTACCTCAACTACTTCCCAAACCCACAATTTAATTAGATCCTAATCATGCAATGTGTAAGGATTGATCTAATGCAATAAAACTGGGTAGTAGGAAAACATGATCAAAGTGTTACTTGCCTTGCTGATGATCCGGGAAACCTAGCGATTCGAAGTAACAAGTGGCGCACTCCGGGTACTCTATCACAAACAAACAAGCATACAATAAGTACTCAGCTAATGCACAGGTAAAGCTCGAATAAGAGATCTAACCAGAAGGTTCAACTTAAGAACTTCGGTTGGCAAAAAGAATCAAATCAAACGAAGCAACGAAAAACAAACGGCAAAAGAAACAGGCTTCGTTTACTATTCTGGATCTAGGGCAATTTTTACAGTGGCCAAAACTTGTTTGATTTGGTTAATCGGAAAGAGGGTTTCGAGACGAAACTCTAGGCGCTTGAATCGCCTGATTCCGATAAACGAGCGAAAAGTTAGACTAAAATGAAAATCGGATCAGAAATCGCGATAAGAGAAATCGCGGATTTAATCCGAGAAAAAGAAAAATGATGAACGTTCACTAAAACGAACGAACGGACGAACGCTCGCTATTTAAATAAACCGGAAAAACAGATCTATTTAAAAAAACCGAAACAAAAAAACGAACAAAACCGTCGGAAAACCAAACGGTTTTTTGGGAAAAACTGGTGACTAAAAAAAACTACCTCCGGCAACTCCGACGACTAATCCGGCGGCGGTGCTCCGGCGACGGCGACGGCGGCGGTCGGCGGCGGCGGCCCGGCGGTCGTCGGTGGCGGTCGGTGGCGCGGGGCGGCAGCGGTGGGGCTGCGCTAGGGTTTGAGGGGGGGTTCCGGCTGGGCCTCCCCGGCTTATAAAGCCGGACGGGCCTAGTGTCCGGGTCGGACACGGCCCGTAGGTCGGTTGCGTTTTAAAAAAAATAGTTACGCTTAGAAAAAAAACAAAAGGGCTACTAAACGGACTCCAAAAATCCCGAAATAAATTTTCCCCGGCTTCAAAAATCAAGCCGCACAGGATGAACATTTATTTGGGGCCTAAATGCAATTTTGAAAACACACATTTTTCCTAAATTCAAATAAAATAGCAAATTAAACCAAATAAAATCTATTTGATTTTTTTATTAAATCCTCAATATTTCTTTATTTTGGGAAAGTCATTTTATTCCCTCTCTCATATCTTTGTAATAGAAATAATTGAAGATAAAATAAATAAAATCAAAAGATCCTATTTTCAAAATTTGAGATAACTCAAATATGAAAATAACGAAATCCCCAACTCTCTCCGAGGGTCGTTGAGTTGCGAAAAATTTCTAGGATCAACCAAAATGCAATAAATATGGTATGCAATGATGATCTAGTGTACAAGATTCCAAATTGAAAATTTGGGATGTTACATACTCCATCTAACGTGATGATCGGACATGGTTTAGTTGATATGGATCACGTGATCATTTAGATGACTCGAGGGATGTGCATCTAAGTGGGAGTTCTTAAGTAATAGGATTAATTGAACTTAATTTCTCATGAACTTAGTCCTGCTAGTATTTGCATATCTATGTTGTAGATCAATAGCTCGTGTTGTAGCTCCCCTATGTTTTTGATATGTTCCTAGAGAAAACTAAGTTGAAAGATGATAGTTGCAATGATGCGGATTGGGTCCGTGATATGAGGATTATCCTCATTGCTACAAAAAATAATTATTTCCTTGATGCACCGCCAGGTGACAGACCTATTGCAGGAGCAGATGCAGAAGTTATGAATGTTTGACAAGCTCGGTATGATGAGTACTTGATAGTTTAGTGTGCCATGCTTTACGGCTTAGAACCGGGACTTCAAAAATGTTTTGAACGCCACGGAGCATATGAGATGTTCTAAGAGTTGAAATTAGTATTTCAGACTCATGCTCATGTCGAGAGGTATGAGACCTCTGACAAGTACTTTGCCTACAAGATGGAGGAGAATAGCTCAGGCAGTGAGCATGTGCTCAGAATGTCTGGGTACAACAATCGCTTGAATCAAGTGGGAGTTAATCTTCCAGATAAGATAGTGATTGACAGATTTCTCTAGTCACTATCACCAAGTTACTAGAACTTCGTGATGAACTATAATATACAAGGGATGACGAAAACACTTCCCAAGCTCTTCGTGATGCTGAAATCGGCGAAGGTAGAAATCAAGCAAGAACATCAAGTGTTGATGATTAACAAGACCACTAGTTTAGAGTAAAAGGGCAAGGGAAAGAAAGTGAACTTCAAGAAGAATGACAAGAAAGTTGCCACTCTCGAGAAGAAGCCCAAAGCTAGACCCAAGCCTGAAACTGAGTGCTTCTACTGCAAAGGAAATGGTCACTGGAAGCGGAACTGCCCCAAATACTTGGCGGATAAGAAGGATGACAAAGTGAACAAAGGTATATTTGATATACATGTTATTGATGTGTACTTTACTAGTGTTCGTAGTAGCCCCTGGGTATTTGATACCAGTTCCGTTGCTAAGATTACTAACTCGAAATAGGAGTTACAAAATGGACAGAAACTAGTTGATGGAGAAGTGACGATGTGTGTTGGAAGAGATTCCAAGGTTGATAAGATCACCATTGTATACTCCCTCTACCTTCGGGATTAGTGTTGAACCTAAATAAATGTTATTTGGTGTTTGCGTTGAGCATGAATATGATTGGATCATGTTTATTGCAATACGGTTATTCATTTAAATCAGAGAATAATTGTTGTTCTGTTTACATGAATAAAACCTTCTATGGTCATATACCCAATGTAAATGGTTTATTGAATCTTGATCGTAGTAATACACATATTCATATTATTGATGCCAAAAGATGCAAAGTTGATAATGATAGTGCAACATACTTGTGGCACTGCCATTTAGTTCATATTTGTGTAAAGCGTATGAAGAAACTCCTTGCAGATGGGCTTTTGGAATCACTTGATTATGAATCATTTGATTCTTGCGAACCATGCCCCATGGGAAAGATGACTAAAACTCCATTCTCCAGAACAATGGAGCGAGCTAATAACTTAATGGAAATAATACATACCGACGTATGCGGTCCAATGAGTGTTGAGGCACGCGACGGGTATCGTTATTTTCTGACCTTCACAGATGATTTGAGAAGATATGGGTATATCTACTTGATGAAACACAAGTCTGAAACGTTTGAAAAGTTCAAAGAATTTCATAATGAAGTGGAGAATCATCGTAACAAGAAAATAAAAGTTTGTATGATCTGATCGCGGAAGCGAATATTTGAGTTACGAGTTTGGCCTTCATTTAAAACAATGTGGAATAATTTCACAACTCATGCCACCTAGAACACCACAGCATATTGGTGTGTCCGAATGTCGTAACCGTACTTTATTAGATATGGTGCGATCTATGATGTCTCTTACCGATTTACCACTATCATTTTGTGGTTATGCATTAGAGACAACTGCATTCACTTTAAATAGGGCACCATCTAAATCCGTTGAGATGACACCGTATGAACTGTGGTTTGGCAAGAAACCTAAGTTGTTGTTTCTTAAAGTTTGGGGTTACGATGCTTATGTGAAAAAGCTTCAGCCTGATAAGATCGAACCCAAATCCGGGAAGTGCGTCTTCATAGGATACTCAAAAGAAACTATTGGGTACACCTTCTATCACAGATCCGAAGGCAAGATTTTTGTTGCTAAGAATGGATCCTTTCTAGAGAAGGAGTTTCTCTCAAAAGAAGTGAGTGGGAGGAATGTAGGACTTGATGAGGTAATTGTACCTTCTCTCGAATTGGAAAGTAGCTCATCACAGAAAACCATTCCCGTGATGACTAACACCAACTAGAGAGGAAGCTATTGATAATGATCATGAAACTTCGGATCAGGTTACTACCTAACCTCGTAGGTCAACCAGAGCACATTTCGCACCAGAGTGGTACGGTAATCCTGTTCTGGAAGTCATGTTATTAGACCATGACGAACCTACGAACTATGAGGAAGCGATGATGAGCCTAGATTCCACAAAATGGCTTGAGGCCATGAAATCTGAGATAGGATCCATGTATGAAAACAAAGTATGGACTTTGGTTGACTTTCCCGATGATCGACAAGCCATAGAGAATAAATGGATCTTCAAGAAGAAGACCGACGCAAAAGGCTTTCGACAAGTTCAAGGTGTTGACTATGATGAGATTTTCTCACTCGTAGCGATGCTTAAGTCTGTCCGAATCATGTTAGCAATTGCCGCATTTTATGAAATCTGGCAAATGGATGTAAAAACTGCATTCCTTAATGGATTTCTTAAAGAAGAGTTGTATATGATGCAACCAGAAGGTTTTGTTGATCCTAAAGGTGATAACAAAGCGTGCAAGGTCCAGCAATCCATTTATGGACTGGTGCAAGCATCTCGGAGTTGGAATATATGCTTTTATGAGGTGATCAAAGCATATGGTTTTATACAGACTTTTGGAGAAGCCTGTATTTAGAAGAAATTGAGTGGGAGCTCTGTAGTATTTCAAATATTATATGTGGATGACATATTGTTGATTGGAAATGATATATAATTTCTGGATAGCATAAAAGGATACATGAATAAAAGTTTTTCAATGAAAGATCTTGGTGAAGTTGCTTATATATTGGGCATCAAGATCTATAGGGATAGATCGAGATGCTTAATAGGACTTTCACAAAGCACATCACCTTGACAAGATTTTGATGAAGTTCAAAATATATTAGTCAAAGAAAGAGTTCTTGCCTGTGTTGCAAGGTGTAAAGTTGAGTAAGGCTCAAAACCCGACCACGGCAGAAGATATAGAGAGAGTGAAAGTCATTCCCTATGCCTTAGCCATAGGTTCTATAAAGTATGCCATGCTGTGTACCTAGCCTATTGTGTAACTTGCCGTGAGTTTGGCAAGGGGGTACAATAGTGATTCATGAGTAGATCACTAAACAACGGTCAAAATTATCCTTAGGTACCTAAATAGGACTAAGGAAATGTTTCTCAGTTATGGAGGTGACAAAAAGTTCATCGTAAAGGGTTACGTCGATGCAAGCTTTGACACTAATCCAGGTGACTCCGAGTATCAATCTGGATACATATTGAAAGTGGGAGCAATTATCTAAAGTAGCTCCGTGCAGAACATTGTAGACATAGAAATTTTCATAATACATACAGATCTGAATGTGGCAGACCCGTTGACTAAACCTCTCTCACAAGCAAAACATGATCACACCTTAGTACTCTTTGGGCATTAATCACATGGCAATGTGAAATAGATTATTGACTCTAGTAAACCCTTTGGGTGTTGGTCACATGGCGATGTGAACTATTCGTGTTAAATCACATGGCAACGTGAACTAGATTATTGACTCTAGTGCAAGTGGGAGACTGAAGGAAATATGCCCTAGAGGCAATAATAAAGTTGTTATTTTATATTTCCTTATATCATGGTAAATGTTTATTATTCATGCTAGAATTGTATTAACCGGAAACTTAATACATGTGTGGATACATACACAAACCACAGTGTCCCTAGTAAGCCTCTACTAGACTAGCTTGTTAATCAAAGATGGTTAAGTTTCCTAACCATAGACATGTGTTGTCATTTGATGAATGAGATCACATCATTAGGAGAATGATGTGATGGACAAGACCCAGCCATTAGCTTAGCATATTGATCATTCAGTTTTATCGCTATTGCTTTCTTCATGGACAAGACCCAACTATGAGATTATGCAACTCCTGGATACCGGAGGAATACCTTGTGTGCTATTAAATTTCACAATGTAACTAGGTGATTATAAAGATGCTCTACAGGTATCTCCGAAGGTGTTTGTTGGGTTGGCATAGATCGAGATTAGGATTTGTCAGTCCGAGTATCGGAGAGGTATCTCTAGGCCCTCTCTGTAATAAACACCATGATAAGCCTTGCAAGCAATGTGACTAATGAGTTAGTTACAGGATGATGTATGACGGAACGAGTAAATAGACTTGCCGGTAACGAGAGTGAACTAGGTATGAAGATACCGATGATCGAATCTCGGGCAAGTAACATACCGATGACAAAGGGAATAACATATGTTGTCATTATGGTACGGCCGATAAAGATCTTCGTAGAATATGTGGTAACCAACATGAGCATCCAGGTTCCTCTATTGGTTATTGACTGGAGAGGTGTCTCGGTCATTTCTACATAGTTCTTGAACCCGTAGGGACCGCACACTTAACGTGCGATGACGGTTTGTATTATATGAGTTATGTGATTCGGTTACTGAATGTTGTTCGGTGTCCCGAATAAGACCACGGACATGACAAGGAGTCTCGAAATGGCCCAGAGGTAAAGATTCATATATTGGACGATGGTATTCGGACACCGGAAGTGTTTCGGGGGTACCGGGTGCATATCGGGTCACCAGAAGGGGTTTCGGGCATCCCCCGGCAACTACATGGGCCTTAATGGGCCAAGAGGGGGATAGACCAGCCGCTAAGGGGCTGGTGCACCCCATGTAGGCCAAAAAAGGGGAAGGAAAGAGGAGATGGGAGAAAGGAAGGGGAGGGATCCGGCCTCCCCCTTCCTTCCCCCTTCGGGAATTATGGTAAGGGGGCGAATAGGATTAGAGCCCCAAGTAGGATTCCTCCTACTTGGGCGCCCCTTTGGCTGCCCCTCTCCCTCCCACCTATATATATGAAGGGGAGGCTCCTAGAACACACAACAACATCGGTTAGCCGTGTGCGGTGCCTCCCTCCATAGTTTATGCCTCCGGTCATATTCACGTAGTGCTTAGGCGAATCCCTGCACGGATCACTTCACCATCACCATCACCATGCCGTCGTGCTGGCAGAACTCTCCCTCGACACTTTGTTGAATCAAGAGTTCGAGGGACGTCATCGAGCTAAACGTGTGTAGAACTCGGAGGTGCCGTATGTTCCGTGCTTGATCGGTCGGAACGAGAAGAAGTTTGACTACATCAACCGCGTTGTCAAATGCTTCCGCTTTCGGTCTACGAGGGTATGTGGACACACTCTCCCCCTCTCGTTGCTATGCATCTCCTGGATAGATCTTGCGTGAGCGTAGGTTTTTTTTAAAATTGCATGCTACTTTACCCAACACATTGTAGAGCTACGGGTCCGTAGTTTGTAGCTAGATGGCTTCCTCTCTCTCTTTTGATTCTCAATACAATGGTATCTTGGAGATCTATTTTATGTAACTCTTTTTGCGATGTGTTCGTTGGGATCCGATGAACTTTGAGTTTGTGATCAGATCTATGTTTTTATCCATGAAAGTTATTTGGTCTTTTGGTCTCTTATATGCATGTACTTATAGCCTTGTATTTATTCTTCGAATCTTTGGTTTAGTTAGGCCGACTAGATCGATTTTTCTTGCCATGGGAAGAGATGCTTTGTGATGGGTTCGATCTTACGATGCTCAATCCCAGTGACAGAAGGGGAAATGACACGTATGTATCATTGCTATTAAGGATAACAAGATGGGGTTTGTTCCTACATGAATAGATCTTGTCTACATCATGTCACCGTTCTTATTGCATTACTCCATTTCTCCAAGAACTTAATACACTAGATGCATGCTGGATAGCAGTCGACGTGTGGAGTAATTGAAGGAAATATGCCCTAGAGGCAATATAAAGTTATTATTTATTTCCTTATATCATGATAAATGTTTATTATTCATGCTAGAATTGTATTAATCGGAAACATAATACATGTGTGAATACATAGACAAACAGAGTGTCACTAGTATGCCTCTACTTGACTAGCTCATTAATCAAAGATGGTTATGTTTCCTAATCATGGACCAAGAGTTGTTATTTGATTAACGGGATCACATCATTAGTTGAATGATCTGATTGACATGACCCATTCCATTAGCTTCGCACCCGATCGTTTAGTATGTTGCTATTGCTTTCTTCATGACTTATACATGTTCCTATGACTATGAGATTATGCAACTCCCGTTTGCCAGAGGAACACTTTGTGTGCTACCAAACGTCACAACGTAACTGGGTGATTATAAAGGAGCTCTACAGGTGTCTCCAAAGGTACATGTTGGGTTGGCGTATTTCGAGATTAGGATTTGTCACTCTGATTGTCGGAGAGGTATCTCTGGGCCCTCTCGGTAATGCACATCACATAAGCCTTGCAAGCATTGCAACTAATGAGTTAGTTGTGAGATGATGTATTATGGAACGAGTAAAGAGACTTGCCGGTAACGAGATTGAACTAGGTATTGAGATACCGACGATCGAATCTCGGGCAAGTAACATACCGATGACAAAGGGAACAACATATGTTGTTATGCGGTCTGACCGATAAAGATCTTTGTAGAATATGTAGGAACCAATATGGGCATCCAGGTCCCGCTATTGGTTATTGACCGGAGACGTGTCTCGGTCATGTCTACATTGTTCTCGAACCCGTAGGGTCCGCACGCTTAAGGTTTCGATGACAATTATATTATGAGTTTATGAGTTTTGATGTACCGAAGGAGTTCGGAGTCCCGGATGAGATCGGGGACATGACGAGGAGTCTTGAAATGGCCGAGACATAAAGATCGATATATCGGACGACTATATTCGGACATCGGAAAGGTTCCGAGTGATTCGGGTATTTTTCGGAGTACCGGGTAGTTACGGGAGAAGCAATGGGCCTTGATGGGCTTTAGTGGGAAGAGAAGAAAGGGCCAAGGGGCTGCTGCGCCCCCCCTCCCCTCTGGTCCGAAATGGACTAGGGAAAAGGGGACCGACCACCTTTCCTTCTCCTCTACTTCCTTCTCCCTTCCTCCCCTCTTGGTGGACTCCTACTAGGACTTGGAGTCCTGGTAGGACTCCACATCCTGGCCGCACCAACTGCCTTGGCCGGCCTCCTCCTCCTCCATCCTTTATATACCGAGGCAAGGGGCACCACATGGACACAAGTTGATCCACGTGATCATATTCTTAGCCGTGTGCGGTGCTCCCTTCCACCATAGTCCTCGATAATATTGTAGCGGTGCTTAGGCGAAGCCCTGCGACGGTAGTACATCAAGATCGTCACCACGCCGTCGTGCTGACGGAACTCTTCCCCGACACTTTACTAGATCGGAGTCCGGGGATCGTCATCGAGCTGAACGTGTGCTAGAACTCAGAGGTGCCGTAGTTTCGGTGCTTGATCGGTCGGGCCGTGGAGACGTACGACTACATCAACCAAGTTAATGCTTCCGTTGTCGATCTACAAAGGTACGTAGATCACACTCTCCCCCTCTCGTTGCTATGCATCACCATGATCTTGCGTGTGCGTAGGAAATTTTTGAAATTACTACGTTCCCCAACAGTGGCATCCGAGCTTAGGTTTTATATGTTGATGTTATATGCACGAGTAGAACACAAGTGAGTTGTGGGCGATATAAGTCATACTGCTTACCAGCATGTCATACTTTGGTTCGGCGGTATTGTTGGACGAAGCGACCCGGACCGACATTACGCGTACGCTTACGCGAGACCGGTTCTCCCGACGTGCTTTGCACATAGGTGGCTTGCGGGTGACAGTTTCTCCAACTTTAGTTGAACCGAGTGTGGCTACGCCCGGACCTTGCGAAGGTTAAAACAGCACCAACTTGACAAACTATCGTTGTGGTTTTGATGCGTAGATAAGATTGGTTCTTGCTTAAGCCCGTAGCAGCCACGTAAAACTTGCAACAACAAAGTAGAGGACGTCTAACTTGTTTTTTCAGGGCATGTTGTGATGTAATATGGTCAAGACATGATGCTAAATTTTATTGTATGAGATGATCATGTTTTGTAACCGAGTTATCGGCAATTGGCAGGAGCCATATGGTTGTCGCTTTATTGTATGCAATGCAATTGCCCTGTAATGCTTTACTTTATCACTAAGCGGTAGTGATAGTCGTGGAAGCATAAGATTGGCGAGACGACAACGATGCTACGATGGAGATCAAGGTGTCGCGCCGGTGACGATGGTGATCACGACGGTGCTTCGAAGATGGAGATCACAAGCACAAGATGATGATGGCCATATCATATCACTTATATTGATTGCATGTGATGTTTATCTTTTATGCATCTTATCTTGCTTTGATTGACGGTAGCATTATAAGATGATCTCTCACTAATTATCAAGAAGTGTTCTCCCTGAGTATGCACCGTTGCGAAAGTTCTTCGTGCTGAGACACCATGTGATGATCGGGTGTGATAGGCTCTACATTCAAATACAACGGGTACAAAACAGTTGCACACGCGGAATACTCAGGTTATACTTGACGAGCCAAGCATATACAGATATGGCCTCGGAACACGGAGACCGAAAGGTCGAGCGTGAATCATATGGTAGATATGATCAACATAGTGATGTTCACCAATGAAACTACTCCATCTCACGTGATGATCGGACATGGTTTAGTTGATTTGGATCACGTGATCACTTAGAGGATTAGAGGGATGTCTATCTAAGTGGGAGTTCTTAAGTAATATGATTAATTGAACTTAAATTGATCATGAACTTAGTCCTGGTAGTATTTTGCAAATTATGTTGTAGATCAATAGCTCGCGTTGTTGCTTCCCTGTGTTTATTTTGATATGTTCCTAGAGAAAATTGTGTTGAAAGATGTTAGTAGCAATGATGCGGATTGGATCCGTGATATGAGGTTTATCCTCATTGCTGCACAGAAGAATTATGTCCTTGATGCACCGCTAGGTGACGGACCTATTGCAGGAGCAGATGCAGACGTTATGAATGTTTGGCTAGCTCAATATGATGACTACTTGATAGTTTAGTGCACCATGCTTAATGGCTTAGAATCGGGACTTCAAAGACGTTTTGAACAACATGGAGCATATGAGATGTTCCAAGAGTTGAAGTTAATATTTCAAGCAAATACCCGAGTTGAGAGATATGAAGTCTCCAACAAGTTCTATAGCTAAAAGATGGAGGAGAATCGCTCAACTAGTGAACATGTGCCTAGATTGTCTGAGTACTACAATCGCTTGAATCAAGTGGGAGTTAATCTTCCAGATAAGATAGTGATTGACAGAATTCTCTAGTCACCATCACCAAGTTAGTAGAACTTCGTGATGAACTATGATATGTAAGGGATAACGGAAACGATTCCCAAGCTCTTCGTAATGCGGAAATTGACGAAGGTAGAAATCGAGAAAAACATCAAGTGTTGATGGTAGACAAGACCACTAGTTTCAAGAAAAGGGCAGAGGGAAAAAGGGGAACTTCAAGAAGAACAGCAAGCAAGTTGCTGCTCAAGTGAAGAAGCCCAAGTCTGGTCCTAAGCCTGAGACTAAGTGCTTCTACTACAAAGGGACTGGTCACTGGAAGCGGAACTACCCCAAGTGATTGGCGGATAAGAAGGATGGCAAAGTGAACATAAATATATTTGATATACATGTGATTGATGTGTACTTTACTAGTGTTTATAACAACCCCTCAGTATTTGATACTAGTTCAGTTGCTAAGATTAGTAACTCGAAACGGGAGTTGCAGAATAAACAGAGACTAGTTAAGGGTGAAGTGACGATGTGTGTTGGAAGTGTTTCCAAGATTGATATGATCATCATCGCACACTCCCTATACTTTTGGGATTAGTGTTGAACCTGAATAAGTGTTATTTGGTGTTTGCGTTGAGCATGAATATGATTTGATCATGTTTATTGTAATATGGTTATTCATTTAAGTAAGAGAATAAATTGTTGTTCTGTTTACATGAATAAAACCTTATATGGTTACACACCCAATGAAAATAGTTCGTTGGATCTCGATCGTAGTGATACACATAATCATAAATTTGAAACCAAAAGATGCAAAGTTAATAATGATAGTGCAACTTATTTGTAGCACTGCCGTTTAGGTCATATTGGTGTAAAGCGCATGAAGAAACTCCATGTTGATGGGATTTTGGATTCACTTGATTATGAATCACTTGATACTTGCGAACCATGCCTCATGGGCAAGATGACTAAGACTCCGTTCTCCGGAGCGAGCAACTGACTTATTGGAAATAATACATACTGATGTATGCAGTCCAATGAGTGTTAAGGCTCACGGCAAGTATCGTTATTTTCTGAACTTCACAGATGATTTGAGCAGATATGGGTATATCTACTTGATGAAACACAAGTCTTAAACATTTGAAAAGTTCAAAGAATTTCAGAGTGAAGTAGAAAATCATCATAACAAGAAAATAAAATTCCTACGATCTGATCGTGGAGGAGAATATTTGAGTTACCAGTTTGGTGTACATTTGAAACAATGCGGAATAGTTTCGCAACTCACGCCACTCGGAACACCACAGCGTAATGGTGTGTCCGAACGTCGTAATCGTACTTTACTAGATATGGTGCGATCTATGATGTCTCTTACTGATTTACCGCTATCGTTTTGGGGTTATGCTTGGGAGACGGCCGCATTCACGTTAAATAGGGCACCATCAAAATATGTTGAGATGACGCCTTATGAACTATGGTTTGGCAAGAAACCAAAGTTGTCGTTTCTGAAAGTTTGGGGCTGCGATGCTTATGTGAAAAAGCTTCAACCTGATAAGCTTGAACCCAAATCGGAGAAATGTGTCTTCATAGGATATCTAAAGGAGACTCTTGGATACACCTTCTATCACAGATCCGAAGGCAAGACTTTTGTTGCTAAGTTCGGAAACTTTCTAGAGAAGGAGTTTCTCTCGAAAGAAGTGAGTGGGAGGAAAGTAGAACTTAACGAGGTAACTGTACCTGCTCCCTTATTGGAAAGTAGTGCATCACAGAAAACTGTTTCTGTGACACCTACACCAATTAGTGAGGAAGCTAATGATAATGATCATAAAACTTCAGAACAAGATACTACTGAACCTCGTAGATCAACCAGAGTGAGATCCGCGCCAGAGTGGTACGGTAATCCAGTTCTGGAAGTCATGCTACTAGATCATGATGAACCTACGAACTATGAAGAAGCAATGGTGAGCCCAGATTCCGCAAAGTGGCTTGAAGCCATGAAATCTGAGATGGGATCCATGTATGAGAACAAAGTATGGACTTTGGTTGACTTGCCCGATGATCGGTAAGCAATTGAGAATAAATGGATCTTCAAGAGGAAGACGGACGTTGATAGTAGTGTTACTATCTACAAAGCTAGAATTTTTGCAAAAGGTTTTCGACAAGTTCAAGGTGTTGACTATGATGAGAGTTTCTCACTCGTATCTATGCTTAAATCTGTCCAAATCATGTTAGCAATTGCCGCATTTTATGAAATCTGGCAAATGGATAACAAAACTGCAATCCTTAATGGATTTCTTAAAGAAGAGTTGTATATGATGCAACCAGAAGTTTTTGTCAATCCTAAAGGTGTTAACAAAATATGCAAACTCCAGCGATCCATCTATGGACTGGTGTAAGCATCTCGGAGTTGGAATATACGCTTTGATAAGTTGATCAAAGCATATAGTTTTATACAGACTTGCGGTGAAGCCTGTATTTACAAGAAAGTGAGTGGGAGCACTACAACATTTCTGATAAGTATATGTGAATGACATATTGTTGATCGGAAATAATGTAGAATTATTCTGCAAAGCATAAAGGAGTGTTTGAAAGGAGTTTTTCAAAGAAAGACCTCGGTGAAGTTGCTTACATATTGAGCATCGAGATCTATAGAGATAGATCAAGACGCTTGATAAGGTTTTTCAATAAATACATACCTTGACAAGATTTTGAAGTAGTTCAAAATGGAACAGACAAAGAAAGAGTTTCTTGCCTATGTTACAAGGTGTGAAATTGAGTAAGACTCAAAGCCCGACCACGGCAGAAGATAGAAAGAGAAGGAATGTCATTCCCTATGCCTTGGTCATAGGTTCTATAAAGTATGCCATGCTGTGTGCCAGATCTATTGTATACCCTACCACTGAGTTTGGCAAGGGAGTACAACAGTGATCTAGGAGTAGATCACTGGACAGCGGTCAAAATTATCCTTAGTGGAATAAGGATATGTTTCTCGATTATGGAAGTGAAAAAAGGTTCGTCGTAAAGGATTACGCCGATGCAAGTTTTGACACTAATCTAGATGAATCTAAGTCTCAATCTAGATACATATTGAAAGTGGGAACAATTAGCTAGAGTAGCTCCGTGCAGAGCATTGTTGACATAAATATTTGCAAAATACTTACGGATCTGAATATAACAGACCCGGTGACTAAAATTATCTCACAAGCAAAACATGATCACACCTTAGTACTCTTTGGGTGTTCATCACACAGCGATGTGAACTAGATTACTGACTCTAGTAAACCCTTTGGGTGTTGGTCACATATCGATGTGGACTATGGGTGTTAATCAAATGGTGATGAGAACTATTGCTATTAAATCACATGGTGATGTGAACTAGATTATTGACTCTAGTGCAAGTGGGAGACTGAAGGAAATATGTCCTAGAGGCAATAATAAAGTTATTGCCTATTTCCTTATATCATGATAAATGTTTATTATTCATGCTAGAATTGTATTAACCGGAAACATAATACATGTGTGAATACATAGACAAACAGAGTGTCACTAGTATGCCTCTACTTGACTAGCTCGTTAATCAAAGATGGTTATGTTTCCTAACCATGGACAAAGAGTTGTTATTTGATTAACGGGATCACATCATTAGTTGAATGATCTGATTGACATGACCCATTCCATTAGCTTAGCACCCGATCGTTTAGTATGTTGCTATTGCTTTCTTCATGACTTATACATGTTCCTATGACTATGAGATTATGCAACTCCCATTTGCCGGAGGAACACTTTGTGTGCTACCAAACGTCACAATGTAACTGGGTGATTATAAAGGAGCTCTACAAGTGTCTCCAAAGGTACATGTTGGGTTGGCGTATTTCGAGATTAGGATTTGTCACTCCGATTGTCGGAGAGGTATCTCTGGGCCCTCTCGGTAATGCACATCACATAAGCCTTGCAAGCATTGCAACTAATGAGTTAGTTGTGAGATGATGTATTACGGAACGAGTAAAGAGACTTGCCGGTAACGAGATTGAACTAGGTATTGAGATACCGACGATCGAATCTCGGGCAAGTAACATACCGATGACAAAGGGAACAACGTATGTTGTTATGCGGTCTGACCGATAAAGATCTTCGTAGAATATGTAGGAACCAATATGGGCATCCAGGTCCCGCTATTGGTTATTGACCGGAGACGTGTCTCGGTCATGTCTACATTGTTCTCGAACCCGTAGGGTCCGCACGCTTAAGGTTTCGATGACAGTTATATTATGAGTTTATGAGTTTTGATGTACCGAAGGAGTTCGAAGTCCCGGATGAGATCGGGGACATGACGAGGAGTCTCGAAATGGTCGAGACGTAAAGATCGATATATTGGACGACTATATTCGGACATCGGAAAGGTTTCGAGTGATTCGGGTATTTTTCGGAGTACCGGGTAGTTACGGGAGAAGCAATGGGCCTTGATGGGCTTTAGTGGGAAGAGAAGAAAGGGCCAAGGGGCTGCTGCGCCCCCCCTCCCCTCTGGTCCGAATTGGACTAGGGAAAAGGGGGCCGGCCACCTTTCCTTCTCCTCTACTTCCTTCTCCCTTCCTCCCCTCTTGGTGGACTCCTACTAGGACTTGGAGTCCTAGTAGGACTCCACATCCTGGCCGCACCAATTGCCTTGGCCGGCCTCCTCCTCCTCCATCCTTTATATACCGAGGCAAGGGGCACCCCATGGACACAAGTTGATCCACGTGATCATATTCTTAGCCGTGTGCGGTGCCCCCTTCCACCATAGTCCTCGATAATATTGTAGCGGTGCTTAGGCGAAGCCCTGCGACGGTAGTACATCAAGATCGTCACCACGCCGTCATGCTGACGGAACTCTTCCCCAACACTTTACTGGATCGGAGTTCGGGAATCGTCATCGAGCTGAACGTGTGCTAGAACTCGGAGGTGTCGTAGTTTCAGTGCTTGATCGGTCGGGCCGTGGAGACGTACGACTACATCAACCAAGTTAACGCTTCCGTTGTCGATCTACAAGGGTACGTAGATCACACTCTCCCCCTCTCGTTGTTATGCATCACCATGATCTTGCGTGTGCGTAGGAAATTTTTTGAAATTACTACGTTCCCCAACAGTAATAGTAGTAGATGCAGGCAGGAGTCGGTCTACTAATCTTGGACGTGATGCCTATATAATGATCATTGATATGTCCATTTTGCATCATGTTTTCCTATCGTTATTTATATTGTTTTTATGCATAATAATGCCTTTTGGGGTAATTATAATGCCTTTTCTCTCATAATATGCAAGGTTCACACAAGGAGGGGGAATACCGGCAGCTGGAATTCCAGACCTGAAAAAGCTACGTCAGAGCTACCTATTCTGCACAATTCCAAATAAGCTAAAACTTCACGAAGAATTTTTATGGAATATTTAAGAATTATTGGAGCAAATAACTACTAGAGGGGCCCACTAGGTGGGCACAACCCACCTGGGTGCGCCAGGGAGCCCGCGCACGCCCTGGTGGGTTGTGCCCTCCTCGGCCCACCTCTGGTGCCCTCTTATGGTCTATAAGTCATTTTGACCTAGAAAAAATAAGGAGAGGACTTTTGGGACAAAGCGCCGCTGTCTCGAGGCGGAACTTGGGCAGGAGCACTTTTGCCCTCCAGCGGAGCGATTCCGCCGGGGGAACTTCCCTCCCGGAGTGGGAAATCAATGTCATCATCATCACCAACAACTCTCTCATCTTGGGGAAGGCAATCTCCATCAACATCTTCAACAGCACCATCTCATCTCAAACCCTAGTTCATCTCTTGTGTTCAATCTTTGTACCAGAACCTTAGATTGGTGCTTGTGGGTGACTAGTAGTGTTGATTACATCTTGTAGTTGATTATCATATGGTTTATTTGGTGGAATATTATATGTTCAGATCCATTATGCTATTTAATACCCCTCTGATCTTTAGCATGATTATCATTTGTGAGTGGTTACTTTTGTTCTTGAGGTCACGGGAGAAATCTTGTTGCAAGTAATCTTGTGAACTTGATATGTGTTCGGTATTTTGATGGTATGTATGTTGTGATTCCCTTAGTGGTGTCATGTGAATGTAGACTACATGGCACTTCACCATATTTGGGCCTAAGGGAATGCATTGTGGAGTAGTTATTAGATGATGGGTCGTGAGAGTGACAGAAGCTTAAACCCTAGTTTATGCGCTACTTCGTAAGGGACTGATTTGGATCTAAAAGTTTAATGCTATGGTTAGATTTATTCTTAATACTTTTCTTGTAGTTGTGGATGCTTGTGAGGGGGTTAATCATAAGTAGGAGGTTTTTTCAAGTAATAGAAGCACCTAAGCACCAGTCTACCCACATATCAAATTATCAAAGTAGCGAACACAAATCAAACCAACATGATGAAAGTGACTAGATCAAATTATCATAAGAGACCGTTTTGGCATGTCCTTTGTCTCAAAAGGATTGGGCTACCTTGCTGCACTTTTGTTACCATTACTATTACTTGCTCGTTACAAATTATCTTTCTATCAAACTACTCGTTACTTACAATTTCAGTGCTTGAAGAGAATACCTTGCTGAAAACTACTTGTCATTTCCTTCTACTCCTCGTTGGGTTCGACTCTCTTACTTATCAAAAGGACTATGATTAATCCCCTATACTTGGGGTCATCAAGTCTGTTTTCTAGCGTCGTTGCCAGGGAGTGAAGCGCTCTTGGTAAGTGGAAATCGCTAAGGAAAAATTATTACTACGTGCTGAAATTTATTGTCACTTGTTACTATTGAGAACAAACCTTTGAGGGGTTTGTTCGGGGTATCTTCACCTCGATTGGAACCACAATTAGTTACCCCTCAACCTACTGCACCTACTGAAAATATTGGTTATGAAATTCCTTCGGGTATGATAGAACAACTGCTAGCTAATCCTTATGCAGGAGATGGAACCGAACATCCAGATATGCACTTGATATATGTGGATGAAATTTATGGATTATTTAAGCTTGCAAGTTTACCCAGAGATGAAGCTAAGAAGAAGGTTTTCCCTTTATCTTCGAAGGGAAAAGCATTGGCATGGTATAGGTTATGCGATGATATTGGATCTTGGAATTAGAATCGATTGAAATTGGAATTTCACCAAAAAAATTATCCTATATATGCATCTAGTTCATCGTGATCAGAATTACATATATAATTTTTGGCTTCGTGAAGGAGAAAGTATCGCTCTAGATTGGGGGAGGCTTAAGTCAATGTTATATTCACGCCCCAATCATGAGCTCTCAAGAGAAATTATTATTTAGATTTTTTACGCTCGGCTTTCTCGTGATGATCAATCCATGCTCGATACTTCTTGTACTGGTTCCTTTATGAAGAAGACTCTTAAATTTAGGTGGGATCTTTTAGAAAGAATTAAACACAACTCTGTAGATTGGGAACTCGATGAAGGTAAAGAGTCAATTAAGCTTAAGTATTATTGTGTTAAATCTTTTATGACTACTGATGCTTTTCAAAAGTTTAGGACTAAATATAGACTTGACTCTGAGATAGTATCCTCCTTTTGTGAATCATTTTCTACTCATCTTGATCTCCCTAAGGAGAAGTAGTTTAAATATCACCCACCTATTAAAGAAGAAATTAAAGAACCGGTAATATCTAAAGATGAAACTATTATTTATAATGTTCATCCAGTTGTTCCAGCTGCTTATATTGTGAAACCACCTTTTCTTGTTAGGATAAAAGAACATGCTAAAGTTTCAACTGTGGTCAATAAAAGTTATATAAGAGCACCTAAACCTGCTGAACAAATCAAAGTAGAACCTAGTGTTTCTATGGTTAAAGATCTCCTGGTAGAAAATTTAGATGGGCATGTTATTTACTTCTGTGATGAAGCTGCTAGAATTGCCAAACCCGATGAAAAAGATAAACATAGACCTGTTGTTGGCATGCCTGTTGTCTCGGTCAAAATAGGAGATCACTATTATCATGGTGTATGTGATTTAGGTGCTAGCATGAGTGTTATTCCTTTTACCTTATATCAAGAAATTATGAATGATATAGCATCTGCTGTAATAGAAGACATAGATGTTACTATTTAAACTTGCTAATAGAGACACCATCACACCACTTGGGATTGTTAGAGACGTTGAAGTCTTGTGTGGGAAAATAAAATATACTAATGATTTTCTTGTACTTGGTTCCCCACAAGATGACTTTTGTCCCGTTATCTTTGGTAGACCTTTCTTAAACACTGTTAATGCTAAAATAGATTGTGAGAAACAAACTGTCGGTGTAAGTTTTGGTGATGAGTCTCATGAGTTTAATTTTTCTAAGTTTAGAAGAAAGCATCATAAGAGATAATTGCCTTATAAGGATGAAATAATTGGCCTTGCTTCTATTGCCGTGCCTCTTTCCGATCCAGTAGAACAAAATTTGCTAGACCATGAAAATGATATGCATATGCATGAAAGAAATGAGATAGATAAAATTTCTTTGAACAACGACCTCTCCTTAAACACAATTTGCCTATTGAAACTCTAGGAGGTCCTCCTCCACCTAAAGGTGATCCTGTGTTTGAATTAAACAATTACCAGACACTTTGAAATATTCTTATCTTGATGAGAAAAAGATATATCCTATTATTATTAGTGCCAACCTTTCAGAACATGAAGAAGAAAGATTATTGAAGGTTCTGAAGAAGCACCAAGCTGCTAGTGGATATACTCTTGATGATCTTAAGGGCATTAGTACCACTCTTTGTCAGCACAAAATTAATATGGAACCTGATGCTAAACCCGTTGTTGATCACCAACAACGTTTAAATCCTAAAATGAAAGGAGTGGTAAGAACTGAAATACTGAAGCTTTTGGAAGAAGGTATAATCTATCCTATAGATAATAGTAGATGGGTATGTCATGTTCATTGTGTCCCTAAGAAGGGAGGTATTACTGTTGTTCCTAATGATGAAAATGAACTTATTCCATAGAGAATTGTCACTGGTTATAATTGATAATTGATTTTACAAAATTAAATAAAGCTACTAGAAAAGATCATTACCTCTAACTTTTATTGATCAAATGCTAGAAAGACTATCTAAGCACACACACTTTTGTTTCCTAGACGAATATTCCGGTTTTTCTCAAATACCCGTTTCATAACCTGATCAAGAGAAAACCACATTTACTTGTCCTTTTGGAACTTATGCTTATAGATGTATGCCTTTTGGTTTATGCAATGCACATGCTACCTTTCAAAGCTGTATGACTGCTATATTCTCTAACTTATGTGAAAATATTGTTGAGGTTTTCATGGATGGTTTTTTTTGTTTATGAAACTTCTTTCGATGATTGCTTAAGCAACCTTGATCAAGTTTTGTAGAGATGCGAGCAAACTAATCTTGTGTTGAATTGGGAGAAGTGCCACTTTATGGTTAATGAACGTATTGTCTTGGGACATAAAATTTCTGAACGAGGTATTGAAGTGGATAAAGCTAAAGTTGATGCAATTGAGAAAATGCCATGTCCTAAAGATATCAAAGGTATTCATAGTTTTCGTGGTCATGCTGGTTTCTATAGGAGATTTATTACAGACTTATCCAAAATTTCTAGGCCTCTTACAAATCTTTTACAAAAGGATGTTCCCTTTGTTTTTAATGATGATTGTGTAGAAACCATGGAAACACTTAAGAAAGCCTCAATTTTTGCACCTATTGTTCAACCACCTGATTGGACCTTGCCTTCTGAAACTATGTGTGATGATAGTGATTATGCTATTGGTGCTATTCTACGACAAAGAGCTGATAAGAAATTAAATGTTATTCATTATGCTAGTAAAACTCTAGATAGTGCCCAACGCAGTTATGCTACTACCGAAAAAGAATTTTTAGCAGTTGTGTTTGCTTGTGATAAATTCAGATCTTACATCGTTGATTCTAAAGTGATTGTTCACACTGATCATGCTACTATAAAATATCTTATGGAAAAGAAAGATGCTAAACCTAGACTCATTAGGTGGGTTCTCTTGCTACAAGAATTTGACTTACATATCACTGATAGAAAGGGAGCCGAGAACCCCGTAGCTGATAACTTGTCTAGGCTAGAAAATGTTCTCGATGACCCACAACCCATTAATGATAGTTTTCCTGATGAACAATTAGCTACAATAAATGTATCTCATAACACTCCTTGGTATGCTGACTATGCTAATTACATTGTTGCTAAATATATACCACCTAGCTTCACATACCAACAAAAGAAAGAATTCTTCTATGATTTAAGACATTACTTTTGGGATGAACCACATCTTTATGAAGAAGGAGTAGATGGTATTATTAGACATTGTGTACCTGAGCATGAGCAGGGACAAATTCTATGGAAATGTCACTCGAAGCTTATGGAGGGCATCATGCGGGAGACAGAACTGCTCACAAGGTATTGCAATCTGGTTTTTATTGGCCTACTCTCTTCAAGAATGCCCGTAAGTTTGTTTTATCTTGTGATGAATGTCAAAGAATTGGTAATATTGGTAAGCGTCAAGAAATGCCTATGAATTATTCACTTGTTGTTGAACCATTTGATCTTTGGGGTTTTGATTACATGGGACCTTTTCCTTCCTCTAATGGGTATACACATATTTGGTTCATGTTGATTATGTTACTAAGTGGGTAGAAGTTATTCCAACTAGTAGTGTTGATCACAACACCTCTATTAAAATGATTAAGGAAGTTATTTTCCCAAGGTTTGGAGTCCTTAGATATTTAATGACTGATGGTGGTTCACACTTTATTCATGGTGCTTTCCATAAAATTCTTGCTAAGTATGATGTTAACCACATAATTGCACCCCCCTATCATCCTCTGTCTAGTGGTCAAGTTGAACTTAGCAATAGAGAAATAAAATTAATTTTACAAAAAATAGTCAATAGGTCCCGAAAGATTTGGTCTAAGAAACTAGATGATGCACTTTGGGCTTATAGAACAACATAGAAAAATCCTATGGGTATGTCTCCTTATGAAATGGTTTATGGAAAAGCTTGTCATTTGCCTCTTGAGTTAGAACATAAAGCATATTGGGAAATTAAAGAACTCAACTATGATTTCAAACTTGGTAGAGAAAAGAGGTTATTTGATATCAGCTCACTAGATGAATGCAAAACCCAAGCTTATGAAAATGCCAAGTTATTTAAAGAAAAAGTTAAAATATGGCATGACAAAATAATCCAAAAGCCTGAGTTCAAAGTTGGAGAATATGTTCTTTTGTACAACTCTCATGTCAGATTCTTTGCAGGGAAACTCCTCTCCAAATTGGAAGGACCCTATGTTATCTAGGAGGTTTATCGGTCTGGAGCCATCAAAATAAATAATGCTGAAGGTACCAGCCCGAAGGTTGTCAATGGACAAAGAATAAAACATTATATCTCAGGTACGCCCATTAGTGTTGAAAGCAATATTATCCAAACTATGACACAGGAAGAACACATAAAGGAAACCTTCCCAATACTCCAGAATCGTGAAAAAAGAGGAGGTACGTGATACAGTAAGTAAACGGAGTCTGAAAAATCCGCAAATATTTTTTTTTCAGTTTAGGAATATATTAAAAATTAGGAAAAAAAGAAACAACGAGGAAGGTAACCCGGGTAGGCACAAGACACCAGGGCACGCCAGCCAGGCGCGCCCAAGTGGCTTGTGCCCACCTCAGGTACCTTCTGGGCTCATTTTTCTTCCGTTTTCTTGTTTCCCAAGATAAAAATTCTTTATATACCCCCCAAACCTATTGACCACCTTATCGCAAAGAAATCTTCTTTTCTTCTTTTCTTGCTATTTTCCTGACAGATCTGAAAATATGTCGTGTCAAGATTCCGAGGATGAGTGTCCAGTTTCTTATCAGCCTTTAGATAAAAATATTTTCAAGGACACCTATCCATACATATAATTCTCCGATGAGGAAGATGAAGATGAACCAGTCCCACCTCGTTTCAAGCACGAAAGCATGGAGGCATTATGCAAGAGGATAGTAAAGCTCAAGATGGAGAACGATGAGTTGAGGACAGGTAATTTTACCCTCCGACATAAGCTGGAGAAAGAGAAGGATAAACCCACTACTTCATCACCACCTCCTCCTTCTTCTTCATCACCAAAGGAAACTTGAGTATCGGGTATGGGCACTCCCCTTGGCTTTTGTCAAGCTTGGGGGAGGTGTCCTGGTATCGTATCACCTCCACTATCTTTTGCCTTTATTTATCTTAGTTCAATCCTCAGTTATCTTTTGCTTTAGTTGAATAAAAGTTTAGTTTGATGCTTTCTTTTCAAGTGTTTACTTAGTGACCTATCCTTGTAATCGTGCGTGAGATATATAATAAAGTTTAGTTTGAGTTCTGCTTTCTTTACTTTCATGATTAATAAAAAGAAAGGAAATAAATGAAAAAGATCATATGCTAATCTTATGGTAAGTAATGACATCACATAAGGAAGAGTATAAGTAGAAAATTTTATTGGAGATTTACAAACATAGCATTGGTCAATGATGCAATTCATGAAAAAATTAATAAGGGAAGAGAAGATTCACATGCAAATACACTATCTTGGACATCGTTTGTGATTGTGAGCCCCCATCAAAATATTATATGCCAAAATTGTTGACGTTGAACAAGGAAGACAATGTAATGATTTATGTTTGTTCATATTCACATAGAAGTTATATTGCCATAGATCCTTTAACATTTGGTGCTTGCCCCCCATCATTTCTAGCCAAAACTTCCGCACTAAGTAGAGATACTACTTGTGCATCCAAAACCCTTAACCCAAATTTTATTTTGAGAGTCCACCATACCTACCTATGGATTGAGTAAGATCCTTCAAGTAAGTTTTCATCGGTGCAAAAAGGCAATAAAAATTGCTTCTAAAAGTGTTAGATCATTTAGTGTAAGAAAAAATTGAGCATTGTACGAACTTGTGATGGCAAAGAATAAAAGTGATAGACTGCATAATAAAGGTTGCTATCATAAGGGGCAATATAATGTGACGTTCTTTTGCAGTAAGAGATTGAGTATACAAACAAAAAGCGCATGGCAACCTATGTTTCCCTCTGCGAAGAGCCTATCTTTACTTTTATGTATTTACTTTTGTGCAAGAGTCAAAGTATTTCTCTCTATTCCTTTTTATTTTCTCTTTTGGCAAGCACCATGTGGTGAGGAAAGATCTAGGCACATATATCCAGTTGAATATGAGTGGGCATGAGTTATTATTGTTGACATCACCCTTGAGGTGAATACGATGGGAGGCAAAACTATAAGCCCCTATCTTTCTATGTGTCCGGTTGAAACTTTTTGCTCATGTGTATGAGGTGAGTGTTAGCAATCATATAAGACTATATGATGGTTGAGTATGTGGACTTGCCTAAAGTCTCCGATACGTGACCCTTCCTGAAAAGATGATTAATTGTAGTTGCAAAGTTGACTGAGAACATAGTTTGTTGATTTTCAATAGAGTTTATGCTTTATACTTCGATGTTGTGATGAATTGTTACTTGTTCATGAGAAATTATATGATAGAAGTTCTATGATAAAGTTTTATGTTAAAGTTTGTTGTTGTTATAATAATATACATGATGCTTCTATGTCAATATTTTATTTTTATCGACACCTCTCTCTCTCTCTAAGCATGTGGATATGTTTTTCGATTTCGGTTTTCGCTTGAGGACTAGTGAGGTCTAAGCTTGGGGGAGTTGATACGTCCATTTTGCATCTTGTTTTCCTACCGTTATTTATATTGTTTTAATGCATAATAATGATTTTTGGAGTAATCTAATGACTTTTCTCTCATAATATGCAAGGTTCACACAAGGAGGGAGAATAGCGGTAGCTGGAATCCTGGACCTGAAAAAGCTACGTCAGAGCTACCTATTCTGCACAACTCCAAATTAGTTGAAACTTCACAGTGATTTTTTATGTAATATTTAAGAATTATTGGAGCAAATAACTACCGGAGGGGGCCCACCAGGTGGGTACAACCGACCTGTGTGCGCGACGGTCTGGGATGGGGGACGCGCGGCGGCTGGGGGTGGGGCGCGCGACGGTCGGGAGTTTCTGGTCGTGGGAGGTGGCCGGGTGGAGATGAGATGGCATTCTTTTTCTCTTTCGGTCTGATTAGAGATTACAGAAAACAATTCGTCACACCTATATAGGGCGCGGGAGTAACAAAATAATATTATGTTTCTTGTAACAGAATAGTTCTGTCCTATATATAATAAAACCAGGAGCCCCTTAGGCCAGCTTGGACGAACACGGCCCACAACCCATCACTGATTGACAACACGGTGTCACCCCCTGCTACTCCCCTACTTGCAGCTCCCAACCAACGGTAGTGGTAAAATCCCTAACACGGCCACCTTCAGCAGTAGCGCCAGTCACCCTCAACTGCCCCCTTCACGAGGAAAGAAAGGGATGGATGGGGATAAGTTTACCAGGGAGACTGGAGGCAGGACCAAAGACTACGAGGACATGTTTGATGGAGGGCCTCCCAATGAGGCAACAGAGGGTGCAATTAGCAGTAGGCGTGATGGGACCTTTAGCGGACCACGCCCCTCCACGTTTCCTAAGTCCTTCAGCACGTCCAGTCGAGCCCTAATCATGTAATTGGTAACTCCGGACCACACCTCCCGTCGACAAGCACAAGCGGGAGTTCCTGCGAGTCGACTAATGATACGCCTCCAACGTATCTATAATTTATGAAGTATTCATGCTGTTATATTATCATTCTTGGATGTTTTACAATCATTTTATAGCAACTTTATATCATTTTTCGGGACTAACCTATTGACCCAATGCCCAGTGCCAGTTGTTGTTTTTTGCTTGCTTTTTACGTCGCGGTAAATCAATATCAAACGGAGTCCAAACACCGTGAAACTTTTGTGGAACTTTTTATGGACCAGAAGACATCCATTGGGCCAGAGTAGCACCTGGGGCGTGCCCCGAGGGGGGCACAATCCACCAGGGCGCGCTTGAGGGCCCAGGTGCGCCCAGGTGGGTTTGTGCCCCCCTCAGTGGCCTCCCACACCCCTCTTCACCCTATAAATCCCCAAATATTCCAAAAACCCCTCGGGGTAACCCTAGATGAGAAGTTCTGCCGCTGCAAGCCTCTGTAGCCACCGAAAACCAATCTAGACCCCATTTTGGCACTTTGCCTGAGAGGAAATCATCACCGGTGTCCATCTTCATCATCCCGGCGGCCACCACGATGAGGAGCGAGTAGTCCACCCTCGGGGCTGAGGGTTTGTACCAGTAGCTATGTGTCTAATCTCTCTCTCTCTCTATCTCTCTCTCTCTCTCTCTCATGTTCTTGAGATGGAACGATCTTGATGTACGCGAGCTTTGTTAATATAGTTGGATCATATGGTGCTTTCCCCTCTTTATCTTGTTGTGATGAACTGAGTTTTCCCTTTGAGATTTCGTTCTTATCGGGTTGAATACTTTTATGGATTTGAGAACACTTTATGTTTGTCCTGCATATGAATACTGATACGTCTCCATCATATCTACTTTTCCAAACACTTTTGACCTTGTTTTGGACTCTAACTTGCATGATGTGAATGGAACTAACCCGGACTGACGATGTTTTAAGCAGAATTGCCATGGTGTTATTTTTGTGTAGAAATAAAAGTTCTCGGAGTGACCTGAAACTTCACGGAGAATATTTTTGGAGTTTATAAAAAATACTGGTGAAAGAATCAACACCAAGGGGCCCACACCCTTTTCACGAGGGTGGGGGCGCGCCCACCCCCTGGGGCACGCCCCCCTGTCTCGTGGGCCCCCTGAGGCTCCACCGACCTCGACTCCAACTCTATATATTCATGTTCGGGGAGAAAAAAAGGGAGAAGGATTCATCGCATTTTACGATACAGAGCCACCGCCAAGCCCTAATCTCTCTCGGGAGGGCTGATCTCGAGTCCGTTCGGGGCTCCGGAGAGGGAAATCTATCGCCATCATCATCATCATCAACAACCTTCCTCCATCACCAATTTCATGATGCTCACCGCCGTGCGTGAGTAATTTCATCTTAGGCTTGCTGGACGGTGATGGGTGGGATGAGATTTATCATGTAATCGAGTTAGTTTTGTTAGGGTTTGATCCCTAGTATCCATTATGTTCTGAGATTGATGTTGCTATGACTTTGCTATGCTTAATGCTTGTCACTAGGGGCCCGAGTGCCATGATTTCAGATCTGAACCTATTATGTTTCCATGAATATATGTGAGTTCTTGATCCTATTTTGCAAGTCAATAGTCGCCTACTATGTGTTATGATCCGGTAACCCCGAAGTGACAATAATCGAGACCCCTCCCGGTGATGACTATAGTTTGAGGAGTTCATGTATTCACTAAGTGTTAATGCTTTGTTCCGGTACTCTATTAAAAGGAGGCCTTAATATCCCTTAGTTTCCAATAGGCCCCCGCTGCCATGGGAGGGTAGGACAAAAGATGTCATGCAAGTCCTTTTCCATAAGCACGTATGACTATATTCGGAATACATGCCTACATTACATTGATGAACTGGAGCTAGTTCTGTGTCACCCTATGTTATAATCGTTGCATGAGGAATCGCATCCGACATAATTATCCATCACTGATCTATTGCCTACAAGATTTTCACAAATTGATCTTTGCTTAGTTACTTTTCCGTTGCCACTGTTACAATCACTACAAAACCAATACTGTTACTTTTGCCACTATTACCGTTACTTCCATATTACTTTGCTACTTAATATTTTGCTGCAGATATTAAGTCTTTCAGGTGCAGTTGAATTGACAACTCAACTATTAATACTTGAGAATATTCTTTGGCTCCCCTTGTGTCGAATCAATAAATTTGGGTTGAATACTCTACCCTCGAAAACTATTGTGATCCCCTATACTTGTGGGTTATCAAAACTATTTTCTGGCACCTTTGCGGGGAGCATAGCTCTATTCTTTGAGTCACTTGGGATTTATATATCTGTTGATCACTATGAAGAACTTGAAAGATGAAAGAACCATGATTTTTCCCTCAACTACGAGGGGAGGTAAGGAACTGCCATCTAGCTCTGCACTTGAGTAAACATGCGACACCTACTCCTGCTATTTATTCTGATATGTCGCATGTTATTGATGATGCCACTTCTGCTATGCATGATGCTTATGATGAAACTACTTCTATGCTTGATAATACAGTGCCACTAGGTGAATTTCTTGATGAACAACTTGCTAGGGTTAGAGAGAATGAAATTATTGAAACTGGTAATATTGATTAAAGTGATGATGAAGATTCTCCCCCAAGATATGAATTGCCTGTTGTGCTTCAGGGTTATGTTATGGATGAAGAAACTGCTAGAGATTTTTTAGCTTGCAATGATAGATATGATCTTAAGAAATTGTTAGCTAAGCTGAAAGAAAAATCCTTGAATGCTAGAATGAAACATGACCCTCCTTTTGCTACTTCACCTATCTGTATTTCTGATAATGATTATGATTTCTCGGTCGATCTTGAGTTAATTACTTTGGTTGAATCTGATCCTTTTTATGGCTATGAATCTAAAACTGTTGTGGCACATCTTACTAAATTAAATGATATAGCCACCCTGTTCACTAATGATGAGAAAACTCGCTATTACATTATCCTTAAGTTATTTACGTTCTCATTAAAGGGTGATGCTATAACATGGTTTAATTCTCTTGATCCTGGTTGTGTGCGTAGCCCCGAGGATATGATTTATTACTTCTCTGCTAAATATTTCCCCGCTCATAAAAACAAGCTACCTTAAGGAAATATATAACTTTGTGCAAATTGAAGAAGAGAGTCTCCCATAAGCTTGGGGAGGCTTCTCTGATTACTTAATGCTTTGCCTAATCATCCTCTCAAGAAAAATGAAATACTTGATATCTTTTATAATGGACTAACCGATGCTTCCAGAGACCACCTGGGTAGTTGTGCTTGTTGTGTTTTCAAGGAAAGAACTGTTGATCAAGCTGAATTGTTATTGAATAATATGTTGAGTAATGAAAATGGTTGGACACTTCCTGAACCAATTCCTAAGCCAACTCCGAAGAAAAGGGGTATTCTATTTCTTAGTCCTGAAGATATGCAAGAGGCAAAGAAATCTATGAAATAAAAGGGTATTAAAGCTGAAGATGTTAAGAATTTACCACCTATTGAAGAAATACATGGTCTTGATAACCCGACACAGGTAGTAAAGGTAAATTCTCTCTATAGATTTGATGAAGGTGATATTCCTCGTAATAAGTCTGCTAGCCAATGCTTGGATGAGTTTGATAATTTTATTGTTAAACAAGAAAACTTCAATGCCTATGTTGGTAGACAATTGAAACGTAATGCTTATATGATTGAACACTTGAGTGATTATATGTCTAAAGTTAAAGGTGAACTTAAACTTATTAGTAAACATGCTTCTATGGTTTCCACTCAAGTAGAAGAAGTACTTAAAGCTCAGAATGATTTGCTCAATGAATTAGATACTAAGAAAAATGAAAATGTTGTTAGAGTTGTGACTAGAGGGGGTAAAATGACTCAGGAACCTTTGTATCCTGAGGGCCACCCTAAGAGAATTGAGCAAGATTCTTAGAGAACTAATATTTATGCACCTAGTTCTTCTAAGAAGAGGAAAACGAAAAATGATAGGACTTTGCATGCTTCTAGTGAACTTGTTGTTGACACACTGAGAATCCCAATTATATTTCTATTTCTGATGCTGAAAAAATCTGGTAATGAACATGAACCTAGTGATAATGTTAATGATGATGTTCATGTTGATGCTCAACCTAGCAATAACAATGATGTAGAAATTGAACCTGTCGTTGATCTTGATAAACCACAATCAAAGAATCAACGTTATGATAAGAGAGACTTTGTTGCTAGGAAGCACGGTAAAGAAAGAGAACCATGGATTCAAAAACCCATGCCTTTTCCTCCTAAACCATCCAAGAAAAAGGATGATGAGGATTTTGAGCGCTTTGGTGAAATGATTAGACCTATATTTTTGCGTATGCGTTTGACTAATATGCTTAAAATGAATCCTTATGCTAAGTACATGAAAGATATTGTCAAAAATAAAAGAAAGATACCAGAAGCTGAAATTTCCACCATGCTTGCTAATTATAATTTTAAGGGTGGAATACCAAAGAAACTTGGAGATCCCGGAGTACCAACTATACCATGCTCCATTAAAAGAAACTAGTTAAAACTGCTTTATGTGATCTTGGAGCCGGTGTTAGTGTTATGCCTCTCTCTTTATATCGTAGACTTGACTTGAATAAGCTGACACCTACTGAAATATCTTTGCAGATGGCTGATAAATCAACTGCTATACATGTCGGTATCTGTGAGGATGTGCCTGTTGTGGTTGCGAATGTTACTATTTTAACGGACTTTGTTATTCTTGATATTCCCGAGGATGATAGTATGTCTATTATTCTTGGAAGACCTTTTCTTAATACTACAGGGGCTGTTATTGATTGCAACAAAGGCAATGTCACTTTTCATGTTAATGGTAATGAGCACACGGTACACTTTCTGAACAAACAACCTCAAGTCCATAGTATTAATTATATTGGAAAAGCTTCAACGATTACTATTGGAGGTTTTAAATTTCCTCTTCCTACTATCAAGAAGAAATATGATATTCTTATTGTTGGGGACATGCATATCCCCATTGGGGTAACTTAGTGTTATTCGAAAATTCTTCGGTTTCATGTTATTCGAAAAGAGTTTATTAACAAGACTTGATCAACCTTGTTAGTGTATTCCTTTTGATGAGCATGAGATGGATGAAGTTAGAAAGCACAACTCTCTGTACCCTCCTTTTACTTTCTATTATTTAGATTAAATAAAGCAAAAATAGTATTTTCTATCTGTTTTATGAATTATCCTTGCAATAAAAAATACCCTGAGAATAAAAGTTCTCCAAATGCCCTCAAAATTTTATATGATTTTTTCTAGAATATTTAAGAATTTTTGGCACTAAGAACACACCTGGGGGCCACTCCACCTGGCCACGAGGGTCCAGGGCGCACCCCTGCCTCGTGGAGCCCACATGGGCCCCCTCCACTTATTCTTGCACCCACACACTTCGTCTTCCTCCAGAAAAAATCATCCACCAGCTCAAACTCGAGTTCTAGCTCATCTTGCTGCCATTTTCGATCTCCTTGCTCAAAGCTCCATTCAAAAAACTGCTTTGGGGGATCGTTCTTCGGCATGTGACTCCTCCAATGGTCCAATTAATTTTTGTTCTAGTGCTTTATTTATTGCAAAATTTTGCTGCTTAGGTGACCCTATTCTTGAGCTTGCATGTCAAATTTATATGGTCAAAAGTAGTTTTAATGCATGATATGGCCTCTAGGCACTTGTGGGAGTAGTTGCTATCAATCTTGTTGAGTTTGATTCACTTTTATTTTGAGTCACTAAAAATTTCAGAAATTTTTCAGAGGAAGAAATATGTTTACGAAAATGTACCAAGGTGGTTCCTCAAGGAAGCAAGGACCAAGGCTCGCGATACGTGAGCCGGACAATGAACTACCAAGGGAAGCTCAAGTGCGGCCTTGTGAATGGCCGTCAGAGGAGTTCATGGTCCAAGCAGGCATCAAGGATGAATTTGACGCGTATGTATGTAACGCTGATCTTGAGAGCTCCGTGTCAGATAAGTGCCGGCAATACCTCTATCTAACCGATTCATTTGTGAGAAGGTTTAAATTTCCTCGCGCAATTCTCACCTGTTTTATTTGATCTTTATGATAAATCATATACCATGGACCTAGAAGATTTTAATACTGCTTGCAAGCTCCCTCACTGGGGCAATGTTAGTGAACCTCGCAAATCTGAATATAAAGACTTTCTTGATAGTATTACTGTGGGGGAATCTAGGGAAATCACACAAGCCACCATAGGGAGCATTCATTTCCCTTCCATACATTATTTTGCTCTCTTCATTGGTAGATGCATTAACGGGAATGATGAGGCTTGTCACATGTGCGTTCCAGATCTTAGTGTCCTCAAGAGTGTGGTATTAGGTGATAAACAATATAACTTGGGGGCTATTGTCGCACGTAGGTTGCATCACAACAGTATAAGTGGAGATTTGTTTGGTGGAATTTATGCAACTTGTGTAGCTAACTATCTTAATATACCCATACATGGAAATGATATAGAATTACCTCCTGCTTACCTAGATTATAATGCCATGGTTCGCCATCAGTTTGTTGAGAGGAATGAACAATTCCTCCAGTACCGACTAATCTTTGACAGATGGCGCACTGTCCATATCGCCCTCGCTGCTCCTACTTTCTTTGACATTCAAGCAAAAAGGAGATATGTTATAACCAGGGAGGAGGCGTACGAGTACGAGAGGAGGACAGAGGCAGCTCGCCTCCAAGCTGCAGCTCGTCAGGCAGTAGCTGTTGCATCTCAGTACGACCCCGGCTACAACTTTGGATATCCACCAGGCAAGCCGTGGCCCTATACCAACTTAGGCCAAAAGCCTAAGCTTGGGGGAGTACGTATTTCTCATCGACATTACATTCATGTTCGCACACTCATGCCAGTTGTCGGTGCTCATACTTTTTCATTGTATTATCCATGCTAGTTTATTTTCCTTTTAAGCCTTCCTCTTGTGTGTTTGAAAAACCTTAATAAAAAATAGTTGTAGCTTTTAGCTAGTTTACTTCCCATGCCTGTAGTAGTAGTAATTAAAAGAAAACCCAAAAAGATTTCCCGTTCTTATTTTGCTTGTTGGGAGCTTTCCCGTGTAAATAGTTTTGTTTCTTTTCTTTTCTTTGGGGGTCGAGAGGAGAAGACCATAATGAAAATGTTGAGTGGCTCTCATATGCATTATTGTTGATCTAACAAAGAGCCCATATTACCTTGTCTTCTCCCTTGTATTGAATGCTTGCAGATTCCATCTTAGTCCAATGCACGTGCACTATTATTATTATCCACACCGCTCAGTCGTGCAAGTGAAAGGCAATAATGATGATATATGATGAACTGATTGAGATGAGAAAAGCTGGTATGAACTAGACCTATCTTGTTTCTGTAAATATGATTAGTTCATCGTTCCTGATTCAACCTATTATGAATGAAACATGTTTGCAATGACAATTAGCAATTATAGTTGCTCATGCCATGCTTAATTAGCTAGGAGTTTATAATGGTTTACCTTGTGTGCCAACATGCTATTAAAATGGTTGTGATGTGGTATGATAGGGTGGTATCCTCCTTTGAACGATTCGAGTGGCTTGACTTGGCACATGTTCACACATGTAGTTGAAACAAAATCAACATAGCCTCCACGATTTTTAGGTTCATGGTGAATTATATCCTACTCGTTCTTGCACTCAGTGTTGATTAATTTTAATGCATGTTCATGACTGTTGCCGCTATCTAGCTGGTCGCTTCCCAGTCTCTTTCTAGCCTTCACTTGTACTAAGCGGGAATACTGCTTGTGCATCCACTTCCATAAACCCCGAAAGTTATTCCATATGAGTCCACCATACCTTCCTATATGCGGTATCTACATGTCGTTCCAAATAAATTTGTATGTGCCAAACTCTACCCCTTCAAATGAAATTCTGCTTTGTATGCTCGAATAGCTCATGTAT
This sequence comes from Triticum dicoccoides, assembly GCF_002162155.2. NCBI lineage: Eukaryota > Viridiplantae > Streptophyta > Magnoliopsida > Poales > Poaceae > Triticum > Triticum dicoccoides. Next base: position 409,771,074 of record NC_041388.1, on the reverse strand, counting down.
CAACTAGGGCTGTCTATATCTTCCATGCTAAGTGGGTTATTCTCACGAGGAGTGGACTCCGCTCCTCATTCACAAGAAAATGGCTGGTAACCAGGATGCCCAGTCCCATGCTTAAATTAAAATAATTGCAAACAAAACTCCCCCGGGATTGTTGTTAGTTGGAGGCACCCGTTGTTTCAGACAAGCCATGGATTGATGTTTGTTGGTGGTAGGGGGAGTATAAACTTTACCATTCTGCTTGGGAACCGCCTATAATGTGTGTAGCATGGAAGATATCGAGATCTCTCGGTTGTTATGTTGACAATGAAAGTATACCGCTCAAAATATTATTTATCTCTATTTCAAAATCGAGCTCTGGCACCTCTACAAATCCCCGCTTCCCTCTGCGAAGGGCCTATCTATTTACTTTTATGTTGAGTCATCATCCTCTTATTAAAAAGCACCAATTGGAGAGCACCATTGTCATTTGCATGTATTACTATTAGTTTACATTGAGTATGACTGGATCTCTTTTGCCATGAATTACAATGTTTAGTCAGTCCTTGTACTTCATAGGTGCTCTGCATTTATGTTTTGCGGTCTTAGAAAGGGCTAGCGAGATACCATCTTGATATATCATATTATGATTGTTTTGAGAAAGTGTTGTCATCCGAGATTTACTATTATTGCTCGCTAATTGACTATGCCATTGATATGAGTAAACATGAGACCTAAATGTTATTGTGAATATGGTTAGTTCATAATCTTTGCTGAAAACTTGAATGCTGGCTTTACATATTTACAACAACAAGATCAAACAAAGTTCATAAAAGCTTTTCTTTATCACTTTCAGTTTGTCAACAGAATTGCTTGAGGACAAGCAAAGGTTTAAGCTTGGGGGATTTGATACATCTCCATCGTATCTACTTTTCCAAACACTTTTGACCTTGTTTTGGACTCTAACTTGCATGATTTGAATGGAACTAACCCGGACTGGCGCTGTTTTCAGCAGAATTGCCATGCTGTTATTTTTGTGCAGAAATAAAAGTTCTCGGAATGACCTAAAACTTCACGGAGAATATTTTTGGAATTTATAAAAATACTGGCGAAAGAATCAGCACCAGGGGCCCCACACCCTGTCCACGAGGGTGGGGGCGCGCCCACACCCCAGGGGGCGCCCCTGTCTTGTGGGCCCCCTGAGGCTCCACCGACCTCAACTCTAACTCTATATATTCATGTTCGGGGAGAAAAAATAAGGGAGAAGGATTCATCATGTTTTACGATACGGAGCCGCTGCCAAGCCCTAGTCTCTCTCGGGAGGGCTGATTTCAAGTCCGTTCGGGGCTCCGGAGAGGGGAATCCGTCGCCATCGTCATCATCAACCTTCCTCCATCACCAATTTCATGATGCTCACTGCCGTACGTGAGTAATTCCATCGTAGGCTTGCTGGACGGTGATGGGTTGGATGCGATTTATCATGTAATCGAGTTAGTTTTGTTAGGGTTTGATCCCTAGTATCCATCATGTTCTGAGATTGATGTTGCTATGACTTTGCTATGCTTAATGCTTGTCACTAGGGCCCGAGTGCCATGATTTTAGCTCTGAACCTATTATGTTTCCATGAATATATGTGAGTTCTTGATCCTATTTTGCAAGTCAATAATCACCTACTATGTGTTATGATCTGGTAACCCCAAAGTGACAATAATCGGGACCTGCGACCTCTTGAGCACTGCGTTGGTTTTCCCCGAAGAGGAAGGGATGATGCATCAAAGTAGCGTAAGTATTTCCCCCAGTTTTTGGGAACCAAGGTATCAATCCAGTAGGAGGCTACGTGCAAGTCCCTCGTGCCTGCACAAAACAAATAAATCCTCGCAACCAATGCAAATAGGGGTTGTCAATCCCTATAGGGCCACTTGCGAGAGTGAGATCTGATAGATATGATAAGATAATATTTTTGGTATTTTTATGATAAAAGATGCAAAGTAAAATAAAGGCAAAGTAAATAGCAAAGGGAATAACTAAGTAGTAGGAGATCAATATGATGATGATAGACCCGGGGGCCATAGGTTTCACTAGTGGCTTCTCTCGAGAGCATAAGTATTCTACGGTGGGTGAACAAATTACTGTTGAGCAATTGACAGAATTGAGCATAGTTATGAGAATATCTAGGTATGATCATGTATATAGGCATCTCGTCCGAGACAAGTAGACCGACTCCTACCTGCATCTACTACTATTACTCCACTCATCGATCGCTATCCAGCATGCATCTAGAGTATTAAGTTAAAAACAGAGTAGCGCCTTAAGCAAGATGACATGATGTAGAGGGATAGACTCATGCAATATGAAGAAAACCCCATCTTGTTATCCTCGATGGCAACAATACAATACGTGCCTTGCTGCCCTTACTGTCACCGGGAAAGGACACCGCAAGATTGAACCCAAAGCTAAGCACTTCTCTCATTGCAAGAAATATCAATCTAGTAGGCCAAATCAAACTGGTAATTCGAAGAAACTTGCAAAGATAACCAATCATACATAAAAGAATTCAGATAAGATTCAAATATTATTCATAGATAGACTTGATCATAAACCCACAATTCATCGGTCTCAACAAACACACCGCAAAAAGAAGATTACATCTAATATTTCTCCACAAGAGAGGGGGAGAACATTGTATTGAGACCCAAAAAGAGAGAAGAAGCCATCTAGCTAATAACTATGGACCCGTAGGTCTAAGGTAAACTACTCACACTTCATCAGAGAGGCTATGGTGTTGATGTAGAAGCCCTCCGTGATCGATGCCCCCTCCGGCGGAGCTCTGGAACAGGCCCCAAGATGGGATCTCGTGGATACAGAAAGTTACGGCGGTGGAATTAGGGTTTTGCTCCTGTTCTGATCGTTTGGGGGTACATGGATATATATAGGAGGAAGGAGTATGTCGGTGGAGCAACAGGGGGCCCACGAGGGTGGAGGGCGCGCCCCCCTACCTCGTGTCCTCCTGTTTTATTTCTTGACGTGGGGTCCAAGTCTCTCTGGTCTTATTCGTTGAGAAAATCACATTCCCGAAGGTTTCATTCCGTTTGGACTCCGTTTGATATTCCTTTTCTTCGAAACCCTAAAATAGGAAAAAAACAACAATTCTGGGCTAGGCCTCCGGTTAATAGGTTAGTCCCAAAAATACTATAAAAGTGGATAATAAAGCCCAATGATGTCCAAAACAGTAGATAATATAGCATGGAGCAATCAAAAATTATAGATACGTTGGAGACGTATCAAGCATCCCCAAGCTTAATTCCTGCTCGTCCTCGAGTAGGTAAATGATAAAAACAGAATTTTTGATGCGTAGTTCTACTTGGCATAATTTTAATGTAATTCTTCTTAATTGTGGTATGAATATTCAGTTTCAAAAGATTCAAGACAAAAGTTCATATTGACATAAAAATAATAATACTTCAAGCATACTAACAAAGCAATTATGTATTCTCAAAATAACATGGCTAAAGAAAGTTATCCCTACAAAATCATATAGTCTGGCTATGCTCCATCTTCACCACACAAAATATTTAAGTCATGCACAACCCCGATGACAAGCCAAGAAATTGTTTCATACTTTTAACATTCTCAAAACTTTTTCAATTTTCACGCAATACATGAGCGTGAGCCATGGACATAGCACTATAGGTGGAATAGAGCGGTGGTTGTGGAGAAGACAAAAAGGGAGAAGATAGTCTCACATCAACTAGGCGTATCAACGGGCTATGGAGATGCCCATCAATAGATATCAATGTGAGTGAGTAGGGATTGCCATGCAACGGATGCACTAGAGCTGTAAGTATATGAAAGCTCAAAAAGAAACTAAGTGGGTGTGCATCCAACTTGCTTGCTCATGAAGACCTAGGGCAATTTTGAGGAAGCCCATCATTGGAATATACAAGCCAAATTCTATAATGAAAGATTCCCACTAGTATATGAAAGTGGTAACATGAGAGACTCTCTACTATGAAGATCATGGTGCTACTTTGAAGCACAAGTGTGGTAAAAGGATAGTAACATTGTCCCTTCTCTCTTTTTCTCTCATTTTTTTATTTGGGCCATTTCTCTCTTTTTTATGGCATCTTTTCCTTTTCTCTTTTTTTTATTTTTCGTCCGGAGTCTCATCCCGACTTGTGGGGGAATCATAGTCTCCATCATCCTTTCCTCACTGGGACAATGCTCTAATAATGATGATCATCACACTTTTATTTTTCTTACAACTCAACAATTACAACTCGAGACTTAGAACAAAATATGACTCTATATGAATGCCTCCGGCGGTGTACCGGGATATGCAATGACTCATGAGGGACATGTATGAAAGAATTATGAATGGTGGCTTTGCCACAAATATGATTTCAACTACATAATAATGCTAAGCAATATGACAATGATGGAGTGTGTCATAATAAACGGAATGATGGAAAGTTGCATGGCAATATATCTCGGAATGGCTATGGAAATGCCATAACTGGTAGGTATGGTGGTTGTTCTGAGGAAGGTATATGGTGGGTGTATGATACCGGCGGAAGGTGCGCGGTATTAGAGAGGCTAGCAAAGGTGGAAGGGTGAGAGTGCGTATAATCCATGGACTCAACATTAGTCATAAAGAACTCATATACTTATTGCAAAAATCTACAAGTTATCAAAGCAAAGTATTACGCGCATTCTCCTAGGGGGATAGATTGGTAGGAAAAGACCATCGCTCGTCCCCGACCGCCACTCATAAGGAAGGTAATCAAAAAATAAATCATGCTCCGACTTCATCACATAACGGTTCACCATACGTGCATGCTAAGGAAATCACAAACTTCAACACAAGTATTTCTCAAATTCACAACTACTCAACTAGCATGACTTTAATATCACCATCTCTATATCTCAAAACAATTATCAAGTATCAAACTTATCATAGTATTCAACACACTCATAAGAAAGTTTTATTATTAATCTTGTATACCAAGCATATTAGGATTTTAAGCAAATTACCATGCTATTTAAGATTCTCAAAATGATCTAAGTGAAGCATGAGAGATCAATAGTTTCTATAAAACAAATCCATCACCATGCTCTAAAAGATATAAGTGAAGTACTAGAGCAAAATTATATAACTCAAAAGATATAAGCGAAGCACATAGAGTATTCTAACAAATTCCAAATCATGTATGGCTCTCTCAAAAGGTGTCTACAGCAAGGATGATTGTGGTAAACTAATAAGCAAAGACTCAAATCATACAAGACGCTCCAAGCAAAACACATATCATGTGGCGAATAAAAATATAGCTCCAAGTAAAGTTACCGATAGAAGTAGACGAAAGAGGGGATGCATTCTGGGGCATCCCCAAGCTTTGGCTTTTAGGTGTCCTTATATTATCTTGGGTGTGCCATGGGCATCCCCAATCTTAGGCTCTTGCCACTCCTTGTTCCGTAATCCATCAAATCTTTACCCAAAACTTGAAAACTTCACAACACAAAACTTAAAGTAGAAAATCTCGTGAGCTCCGTTAGCGAAAGAAAACAAAAGATCACTTCAAGGTACTGTAATGAACTCATTCTTTATTTATATTGGTGTTATACCTACTGTATTCCAACTTCTCTATGGTTTATAAACTATTTTACTAGCCATAGATTCATCAAAATAAGCAAACAACACCCAAAAAACAAAATCTGTCAAAAACAGAAGAGTCTGTAGTAATCTGTAGCTAGCGCAAGATCTGGAACCCCAAAAATTATAAAATAAATTTCTGGACGTGAGGAATTTATATATTAATCATATGCAAAAATAATTAACTAAATATCACTTCCCAAATAAAAATGGCAGCAGTTCTCGTGAGCGCTAAAGTTTCTGTTTTTTACAGCAAGTTCAACAAGACTTTCCCCAAGTCTTCCCAACGGTTCTACTTGGCACAAACACTAATTAAACACAAAAACAGAACCAAAACAGAGGCTAGATAAATTATTTATTACTAAACAGGAGCAAAAATCAAGGAATAAAAATAAATTTGGGTTGCCTCCCAACAAGCGCTATCGTTTAACGCCCCTAGCTAGGCATAACAAGCAAGAATAGATCTAGGTATTGCCATCTTTGGTAGGCAATTCTTCAATGGGGCATCTACCATCTTTAGGAATTTCTTTCTTTTTATTGATTATCAAACTTTTAGGCACAAGATCGAAAAATTCATTTGTAACAAATGGTTCCTTAATAATAGCAAAAAGATTGGGATGAACACTTATAGATTTGAAATCCGCATTTTCCTTACTTGATGATTCACCCTTATTTTTAGGAACGTACATAAGCTTGGCAACTTTAGTGGAAGGACTTGGAGTATTCTTTACGGAAGAAAAAGAGGTTCCCAAGTTGGTAATAATATTCTCAAGTTTATCGATCCTAATGGAATCGTGATTTATTTTCTCATTAACTATGGGTTCCTTTTCTTTAATATCTTTCAAAGTAACTCCTACTTTAGATCCATATTGAGAGATTCGGCTGTGGATCGTTTTATCCAAATTTTCAATTAACTCTACGGTAGCAACCTTATTTTCAATAATTTCAAGCATTTGCATTACATGCTCCAAAGTTAATATAGTTCCATTAACCAAGAGAGGGGGTGAGCCAAATAAATCTAACATAGCATTATAAGAATCAAAAGTATGGCTACCCAAAAAGTTCCCTCCAGTAATAGTATCAAGAACATAACGGTGCCAAGGATTAATGCCTACATAAAAATTGCGAAGAAGAACGGAAGTAGATTGCTTCCTAGTAGATCTATTTTGAGTATTGCAAATTCTATACCAAGCATCTTTTAGATTTTCTCCCTCCCTTTGCTTAAAATTTAGAATTTCATTCTCAGGAGATAACGGAGAAGATAAGGGACTAGCCATAACGACAAGAAAACTAACACACAAGCAAACAAAAAGCAAGCGAACAAAAAGAGGCAAATAGAGAGGGAGAGGGAGGATAGAGAGAGAGGGCGAATAAAATGGCAAGGGTGAAGTGGGGGAGAGGAAAACGAGAGGCAAATGGCAAATAATGTAATGCGGGAGATAAGGGTATGTGATGGGTACTTGGTATGTTGACTTTTGCGTAGACCTCCCCGGCAACGGCGCCAGAAATCCTTCTAGCTACCTCTTGAGCACTGCGTTGGTTTTCCCCAAAGAGGAAGGGATGATGCAGCAAAGTAGCGTAAGTCTTTCTCTCAGTTTTTGAGAACCAAGGTATCAATCCAGTAGGAGGCTATGCGCAAGTCCCTCGTACCTGCACAAAACAAATAAATCCTCGCAACCAACGCAAATAGGGGTTGTCAATCCCTATAGGGCCACTTACGAGAGTGAGATCTGATAGATATGATAAGATAATATTTTTGGTATTTTTATGATAAAAGATGCAAAGTAAAATAAAGGCAAAGTAAATAGCAAAGGGAATAACTAAGTAGTAGGAGATCAATATGATGAAGATAGACCCCGGGGCCATAGGTTTCACTAGTGGCTTCTCTCGAGAGCATAAGTATTCTACGGTGGGTGAACAAATTACTGTTGAGCAATTGACAGAATTGAGCATAGTTATGAGAATATCTAGGTATGATCATGTATATAGGCAGCACGTCTGAGACAAGTAGACCGACTCCTGCCTGCATCTACTACTATTACTCCACTCATCGACCGCTATCCAGCATGCATCTAGAGTATTAAGTTAAAACAGAGTAACGCCTTAAGCAAGATGACATGATGTAGAGGGATAGAATCATGCAATATGAAGAAAACCCCATCTTGTTATCCTCGATGGCAACAATACAATACGTGCCTTGCTGCCCTTACTGTCACCGGGAAAGGACACCGCAAGATTGAACCCAAAGCTAAGCACTTCTCCCATTGCAAGAAAAATCAATCTAGTAGGCCAAACCAAATTGATAATTCGAAGAGACTTGCAAAGATAACCAATCATACATAAAAGAATTAAGAGAAGATTCAAATATTATTCATAGATAGACTTGATCATAAACCCACAATTCATCGGTCTTAACAAACACACCGTAAAAAAGAAGATTACATCTAATAGTTCTCCACAAGAGAGGGGGAGAACATTGTATTGAGACCCAAAAAGAGAGAATAAGCCATCTTGCTAATAACTATGGACCCGTAGGTCTGAGGTAAACTACTCAGACTTCATCGGAGAGGCTATGGTGTTGATGTAGAAGCCCTCCGTGATCGATGCCCCCTCCGGCGGAGCTCCGAAACAGGCCCCAAGATGGGATCTCGTGGATATAGAAAGTTACGGCGGTGGAATTAGGGTTTTTGCTCCTGTTCTGATCATTTGGGGGTACGTGGATATATATAGGAGGAAGGAGTACGTCGGTGGAGCAACAAGGGGCCCACGAGGGTGGAGGGCGTGCCTGGTGGGGGTGGGCGCACCCCCCTACCTCGTGGCCTCCTGTTTTATTTCTTGACGTAGGATCCAAGTCTCTCTGGTCTTATTCGTTGAGAAAATCACGTTCCTGAAGGTTTCATTCCGTTTGGACTCCGTTTGATATTCCTTTTCTTCGAAACCCTAAAACAGGCAAAAAAACAGCAATTCTGGGCTGGGCCTCCGGTTAATAGGTTAGTCCCAAAAATAATATAAAAGTCGATAATATAGCCCAATAATGTCCAAAACAGTAGATAATATAGCATGGAGCAATCAAAAATTATACATACGTTGGAGACGTATCAGGACCCCTCTCGGTGATGACTATAGTTTGAGGAGTTCATGTATTCACTAAGTATTAATGCTTTGTTCCGGTACTCTATTAAAAGGAGGTCTTAATATCCCTTAGTTTCCAATAGGACCCCGCTGCCATGGGAGGGTAGGACAAAACATGTCATGCAAGTCCTTTTCGATAAGCACGTATGACTATATTCGGAATACATGCCTACATTACATTGATGAACTAGAGCTAGTTCCGTGTCACCCTATGTTATAACTGTTGCATGAGGAATCGCATCCGACATAATTATCCATCACTGATCCATTGCCTACGAGCTTTTCACATATTGATCTTTGCTTAGTTACTTTTCCGTTGCCATTGTTATAATCACTACAAAACGAATACTGTTACTTTTGCCATTGTTAACGTTACTTCCTTATTACTTTGCTACTAAATACTTTGCTGCAGATATTAAGTCTTTCAGGTGCGGTTGAATTGACAACTCAACTGTTAATCCTTGACAATATTCTTTGGCTCCCCTTGTGTCGAATCAATAAATTTGGGTTGAATACTCTACCCTCGAAAACTGTTGCGATCCCCTATACTTGTGGGTTATCAAATACTCGTGGTGACAACGGGGTATCGTATTGATTCACTTGATATTTGTTTTGGCACTCAACTTGCGGATTCCCGAGGTGACATTGGGGTAATCTATGCATAGGGGTTGATGCATGTTCTTGTCTTTGTTTCTCTGGTAGAAATCTTGGAGCACTCTTTGAGGTTCTTTGTGTTGGATTGAGTATTATGAATCTGAAATTATTTGGTGTTATTTTAGTACGAACTCTTTGATAGATCGATCAGAAAGAATAGCTTCGAGGTGGTTTTGTACCCTACAAACTATTTCTTCTTATGTTCTCCACTAGATACGAACTTTGGAGTGATTCTTCATCACACATTGAGGGATGGTTATATGATCCAATTATATTAGCATTGTTGAGAGATTGCACTAGTGAAAGTACGGACCCTAGGCATCATTTTCAAGCATTGCAATACCATTTGTGCTCCGTTTTATCAATTACTACCTTGCTGTTTTTTATTGTTCCTATTACAAAAATCAATGTCTACTATCCATATTGCACTTGTATCACCATCTCTTCGCCGAACTAGTGCACCTACACAAATTACCATTGTATTTGGTGTGTTGGGGACACAAGAGACTTTTTGTTATTTGTTTGCAGGATTGTTTGAGAGAGACCATCTTCATCCTACGCCTCCCACGGATTGATAAACCTTAGGTTATCCACTTGAGGGAAAATTGCCACTGTCCTACAAAACTCTGCACTCTGAGGCACAACACATGTCTACAAGAATAAAGTTGCATAGTAGAAATCAAGCTCTTTTATGGCACCATTGCCAGGGAGGCTAGGTAAGCGACACTCACATCCCGTCAACGAAACTCTTTTCTAGCACCGTTGCCGGGGAGGTGAGTGCTTGAAGGTATATCTTTAGATCTTGCAATTGAATCTTTTAGTCTCTTGTTTTATCACTAGTTTGGTTTATAAATAGAAAACTACAAAAAGAAAGTGGAATTGAGGTTGCATCATATTATTCATCTTTATAATGTATTTTGTGAAATTGATGGAAAGGAAAATTGTGCTCAATTCATAGAAGAAGAATCCAATAGTCTATTTGGTATAAATGATGAGCATGATTGCAATGTTATTAGTATGAATTCTTTGAATATCCGTGATGCTAATGATATGCAAAGCCAAAAGCTTGGGGATGCTATGTTTGATGAAGATGATATTTTTAGTCCCCCAAGATTTGATGTGCAAATTTGTTACAATGATTGCATGCCTCATATTTATGATGATTATAATGATGAAAGTGTATTTGGAGAGGTCATGACTATATTTAGTGATGAATCCACCATTTTGAATGAGGCTTCAATTAACTATGATAACAAAGTTGCTATCTATGATGATTATGGTGATGACATGTATGCTATAAAGAATAATGACAACCATGAAACTTGTCATCATGATTTTAATTTTCACTCTCATGATAGTTATTTTATTGAGTTTGCTCCCACTACTATTGATGAGAAGAAATTTGCTTATGTGGAGAGTAATAAGTTTTCTATGCTTTTGTGTCATGAAAAGAATGATTTATGTGATGGTTATATTTTTTTAATTTCTTCATGATGCTACTAAAAATTATTATGAGGGGGGAACTTATGCTTGTAGGAATTGCAATAATATCAAGTTTCCACTCTATGTGTTTAAAATATCGAAGTTGTGCTTGTTTTGCCTTCCTATGCTAGTTGATTCTTCTTCCCTTAAATTGTTTGATCACAAAATCCCTATGCATAGGAATTAGGTTAGACTTAAATGTGCTTGCCATGTGCTTCATGATGCTCTCTTTATGTTTCAATTCTTATCTTTTATGTGAGCATCATTGGAATCATCATGCCTAGCTAAAAGGCATTAAAGAAAAGCGCTGGTTGGGAGACAACCCAACCTTTACCCCTACTGTTTTTGTGTGTTCACATAATTAGGCTACTGTAGTAATCATGTTTTATTTCTTTCGTTTCAATAAAGTGCCAAGTAAGACCTTTGAGATGGTCTATGGTGATAGTTGATTTGATCTTGCTGAAAAACAGAAACTTTTGCACTAAGGAAAATAATTCTCATTTTTAACAGAAGCATGATAAATACTGATTCTTTTTGTAGAAGATTAATACACAAATTTCCCAGGTTGTACTAATTTTTAAGAATTTTTGGAGTAGCAGAAGTATGGTTGGAGTACAGATTACTACAGACTGTTCTATTTTTGACAGATTCTATTTTCAATGCACAGTTTGCTTGTTTTCTAGTTTCTATGGCTTATATTGCTCAACATATATTGTGGAAACGATATGCTACAGTAGGTGAGGGAGTCCTGGATTAGGGGGTCTCCGGACAGCCGGACTATATCCTTTGGCCGGACTGTTGGACCATGAAGATAAAAGATTGAAGACTTCGCCCCGTGTCCGGATGGGACTCTACTTGGCGTGGAAGGCAAGCTAGGCAATACGGATATGCATATCTCCTCCTTTGTAACCGACCTTGTGTAACCCTAGCCTCCTCCGGTGTCTATATAAACCGGAGGGTTTTAGTCCGTAGAACAACATACAATCATACCATAGGCTAGCTTCTAGGGTTTAGCCTCTCTGATCTCGTGGTAGATCTACTCTTGTAATACTCATATCATCAAGAAAAATCAAGCAGGACGTAGGGTTTTACCTCTATCAAGAGGGCCCGAACATGGGTAAACATCGTGTCCCCTGCCTCTTGTTACCATCCGCCTTAGGCACACTGTTCGGGACCCCCTACCCGAGATCCGCCAGTTTTGACACCGACATTGGTGCTTTCATTGAGAGTTCCACTGTGTCGTCACCATAAGGCTTGATGGCTCCTTCGATCATCGCTAGCGATGCGGTCCAGGGTGAGGCTTTCCTCCCCGGACAGATCTTCATATTCGGCGGCTTTGCACTGCAGGCCAATTCGCTTGGCCATCTGGAGCAGATTGAGAGCTACGCCCTTGGCCATCAGTTCAGATTTGGAAACTTGAACTACACGACTGACATCCGCAGAGACTTGATCTTCGATGGATTCGAGCCCATGCCGGACGCGTCATACAGTCTTGACGAGCATGACGTAACTCTGCCGTCGGACAGTGTTCGGGATATCGCATCCACAGCTGCTCCGTCCACCAATCCGGAGCAAGTCGCACCATCCGAGAGTGGAGGGATGGACCCCGCCATGGAGGCCGCACTCTCAGTGGCGATAGAGTCGGATACTGACTTCACCCCTTACGGGAGCTGTGTCGCCAAACCACTGGATTCATCTCCGGCCATGGACTCTGAGCCGCTCATATCCGTGCCCGTCGAGTCCGACTGGGCGCCGATTATGGAGTTCACCTCCGCGGACATCTTTCAGCACTCATCCTTCGGGGATGTGCTAAATTCATTAAGGTCTCTCTCCCTGCCAGGAGAACCTTGGCCGAACTATGTCTGGCTAGAATGGGATGCGGACGACGAAGAAATTCGCTGCCCACCCACCACCCACTTAGTAGCCACTGTCGACGACTTAACCGACATGCTCGACTTCGGCTCCGAAGACTTCGACGGTATGGACGACGAAGCCGGAGACGAACAGGATCCACCTCCCTCGGGGCACTGGACCGCCACCTCTTCATATGATATATACATGGTGGACACCCCCAAAGAAGCCAATGGCGACGAGAAAGCGGAGGATGACCCCTCCAAAAAGTAACCCAAGCGCCGACGTCAGCGGTACCGCTCTAAGTCCCGCCATAGCAAGAGCAATGATATCGGCACAGGAGATAATAACACTCCGGATAGTGCCGAAGACAACAACAATGCCCTCCAGCACGGTGCAGAGCTAGAGGACGAACAAGCTAGCCCCCCAGAGCAGGCAGCAGATGGAGAACCGGAGGAGGACAATTACACGCCTCTCTCCGAAGACGAGGCGAGCCTTGGCGATGACGAGTTTATCATGCCTGAGGACCCCATCGAGCAAGAATGCTTCAAGCGCCGACTTATGGCCATGGCAAGTAGCCTAAATAAGAAACAGCAACAGCTTCAAGCTGATCAAGACTTGCTAGCAGACAGATGGACCGAAGTCCTTGTGGCCCAGGAGCATGAATTCGAGCGCCCGTCCAAGAGTTACCCCAAATGCAGGTTGCTACCTCACCTCGAGGAGGAAGCATTGAAACCTCATTCACCAGTTTACGATGCGGCTGACCGGCCACTACGCAGCTGAGCCAGAGAGGCGTTTCAGCCCAAAGTTCAGTCCACACCCCGCCACCACTCAGTCAAACATACTAAGGCCTGGGGCAACACATAGGACCTGCGAGACATCTTGGACAGCAAGGCAAAAATCGCAAGGTCAATATACGGGACACGAACACGTGCGCCCACACGGGACGATGATCGTTGCGTCGGATACACCAAGAGTAAATCCGGCCGGGCCGAATATAGCAGACAAGACTCATACGAACTACGTCGGGATATAGTCCGGCTCAGAGGCGCCGCACACCCCCTATGCTTCACTGATGAAGTTATGAACCATGAATTCCCGGAGGGTTTCAAACCCGTAAATATCGAATCATAAGACGACACAACAGATCCCGCTGTATGGATTGAGGATTTCCTCCTTCACATCCACATGGCTTGCGGTGACGATCTACATGCCATCAAGTACCTCCCACTAAAACTCAAAGGACTAGATCAGCATTGGCTGAATAGCTTGCCAGCAGATTCCGTCGGCAGTTGGGAGGATTTGGAAGATGCATTTATTGACAACTTCCAGGGCACTTATGTGCGGCCACCGGATGCTGATGACTTGAGCCACATAACCCAGCAACCTGGGGAATCGGCCAGACAATTCTGGACTCGGTTACTGACTAAGAAAAATCAAATTGTAAACTGTCCGGATGCAGAAGCCCTAGCGGCATTCAAGCATAACATCCGCGACGAGTGGCTTGCCCGCCACCTCGGCCAGGAGAAGCCGAAATCTATGGCAGCCCTCACAACACTCATGACCCGCTTTTGCGCGGGCGAGGACAGCTGGCTGGCTCGCAGCAACAACACATCAAGGAATCTGGATACCTCAAATACCAAAGACGTCAACGGTAGGCAGCGTCGTAACAGACCAAAGCGCCGCAATAACAGCGATAACACCGAAGATACAACAATCAATGCCGGATTCAAAGGCTCTAGATCCGTTCAGTGGAAAAAGCCATTCAAAAGAAATACTTCGGCTCCGTCCAGTCTGGATCGCTGGTGTCAAATCCACGGCACCCCTGACAAGCCAGCCAATCAACACCAACAGAGAATGTTGGGTGTTCAAGTAGGCCGACAAGTTAAATGCCGAAAACAAGGACAAGGGGTTGCATAGCGATGACGAGGAGGAGCCCCGGCCGCCGAACCCAGGGGGACAGAAGGGGTTTCCCCCACAAGTGAAGACAGTGAACATGATATATGCAACCCACATTCCCAAGAGGGAGCAGAAGCGTGCACTAAGGGACGTCTACGCGATGGAGCTCGTCGCCCCAAAGTTCAACCCATGGTCTGCTTGCCCGATCACCTTCGATCGCAGGGACCACCCCACTAGCATCCGTCATGGCGGATCCGCCGCACTGGTCCTAGACCCCATCATCGATGGATTTCACCTCACTCGAGTCCTTATGGACGGCGGCAGCAGCCTGAACCTGCTTTATTAGGATATAGTGCGAAAAATGGGTATCGATCCCTCAAGGATCAAACCCAGCAAAACCACCTTTAAAGGCGTCATCCCAGGTGTAGAGGCCCATTGCACAGGCTCAATCACACTGGAAGTGGTCTTTGGATCACCGGATAACTTCCGAAGCAAAGAGTTAATCTTTGACATCGTCCCGTTTCGAAGTGGCTATCATGCACTGCTCGGACGGACATCATTTGCAAAATTAAATGGAGTGCCGCATTACGCATACCTCAAGCTCAAGATGCCAGGACCACGCGGGGTCATAACAGTAAATGGAAACACAGAATGCTCGCTCCATACAGAAGAGCATACTGTGGCCCTTGCCACAGAGGCACAAAGCAGCCTGTTCGGACAGACCACTCATTCGGCGTTACAGCCCCCGGACACCTTCAAGCGAGTCCAGAATAATCTGCAACAGGATCGCCTGGCGCGATCTACGCTCGCCTGGCACGATCTACGCTCGCCTAGCAATTCGGCCCCAGTCCCAGTCCTAGTGCAGCGACGAAATTCGTGCCGCGCGTACATAACTCGCATTGAAAATACCATGGTCATAGGCGGGGGCACAATCAGGACACGCCCCGCATTGTGGCTTAACCACACCAGGGGTTGTATACCTTTGACATTCCCTTTCTCTTTCAGGGCCTAACTCTTCGGAAGGCCTTTCCGGCAGTCCGACGGCCGGACACATTCCGGAAGCAACAACCAAGGCGGCAAGAAGCTAAGATGAACACAGGAACCGCCAGGTGGCCTCTAGTAATACTTGATATACCCGCTTTTCACCATTATTGTGTAGCTTTCCTTGGATAGGACATTTCGAATTGTCCTACTTTACGCCTATTGCACTACTTGTACCAGTACGCTTCGACGTATTATTCAAATAACAATGCATATTGTTAATCTGTTATTGCATTATTTAAGTTTTTTTCTCTCTCTTATATGTCCATTTATGACAGTCCGCACCTGCATGCTCGGGTACGGTCAGTACGCCAGGGGCTCTCGTCTACCCCGTAATACGGTGCAAGAACACTTTCGACAGTGCGGCACCCCAAACTTATAGCATTATATGCATTAGCTCCGAATCATGTCTTGGGTCAAATGTTGGGTTGCCCGGCTCCCATGCTTTAGTACCTTATGTTCCACTATATCGTCTAAGGTAGCGGTGGGAGAACTACTGCGATTGTGTCCCAATTCTTCCTGACGAGCACCTCAGTAGAGAAAGCCAAAAACTGACTATCATGATAAGGCGAGAGACTGGTCGCTGTTCGAGAGGTCTCAAGTCCTTAAAGACTTTTTCCGCTTCAGGCGAGGAGTCGGCCTTGTCCGGCTTAGGCGTTTATAGCGCCCCAAATTCGGCCCTCCGAATACCAGGGGCTTCGCCAAAAATTTAAAATCATAGACTTCTATGGCTAAGTGAGAGTGATAAAGCATTATAGCCGATTGCTTGGTTCGTTGCGCTGAGCACCTCCCTTGAAGGACCCAAAATTGGGGTAAAGATTGTTCATATTTACCCCGAACACCCTAGTACTAGCTACATGGGGGCAGAAGCCGACGACTGGCCAACTCTCAGATTTTATAAACGACCACACAGAAGGTAATATTTTAAATTAAGAAAGCATCACATGGCGCAAAAGAACTCGTTTCATATTACAGGATCACATGGGCATGTTCATTCAAAAATTACATCCTTAGCACACTCATCTGCCACTAAGCGGGAACCCTTCAGGACGCTCTCATAGTAATTCTCGGGGCAGCGATGCTCCTTGCCCTCTGGCGGCCCCTCCTTCACAAGCTTCACAGCATCCAGCTTTGCCCAATGCACCTTCGCCCGGGCAAAAGCTCTGCGTGCACCTTCAATGCAGACGGATCGCTTGATGACTTCAAGCCATGGGCAGGCTTCCACCAGCCGCCTCACCTGACTGAAGTAGCTGCCGGACAGGGGCTCGCCAGGCCACATCCAGACTATAAGGCCCCTCATGGCCTGTTCGGCCGCCTTGCGAAGTTCGACCAACTGCTTCAGCTGGTCACTCAAGGACACGGGGTGTTCGGTCCTAGTATACTGAGACCAGAACAACTTCTCTGTTGAGCTCCCCTCCTCAGCCCGGTAAAACTCTGCAGCATCCAGCACACTGCGGGGAAGATCTGCAAACGCTCCTGGAGAGCTCCGAACTCGGGTAAGAAAAAGGAAAGTCTCCTTCACATGCTTGCTTTGCATATTGAATGTCTTACCCGCTGCTATCTTCTTTACCGCATCAATCTCCTAGAGGGCCTTGTGGGCTTCGGCCTTGGCGCTCCGGACGCTTTCAAGCGCCTGCGCGAGCTCGGACTCCCGCGTCCTGGAGTCAAGCTCCAAGGACTTGTGCTTCTTGGCGAGAGCCTCGAGCTCTTGCTGCACCTCGCCCACTCGGGCTTCTTATTTCTCCCGTTCAATACGTTCTTTGGCCACTTTGTCTTCGACCATGGACAACGCCTTCCTCAGGGTCTCCACCTCGGTCGTGGCCCCTGACAAATTCATGATGATCCTATTACTTTACACCGAACTTCTTTTCAACTATATAAACTGGGGTATATCTTACCTTTGCTCTCTTTGAGTTGCCCCTTGGTAAGGCCGAGCTCGTCCTCGGACCGCTTCAGGGCCTGCTTCAGCGCAGAGACCTTCGCAGTGCGTGCGGCAGCGGCCAGCAGGGAAGCCTGCACATACACATAGACATACTCTAATTAGACTCCTGAGTTATCATTTGATACTCTATTCGGCTTTTCTTCGCGAATGCCGAATAGAGCACCAGGGGCTACTATCTATGCGATAATATTTTTATATTTTCAATGCTTACCTCAAAGCCTGTTAGGAGGCTGGCGCAAGCTTCAGCCAGTCCGTTCTTGGCGGACTGAACCTTCTTAACCACCGCACTCATGATAGTGCGGTGTTCTTCATCGATGGAAGCGCTGTGAAGCGCTTCCAGCAAGTTGTCTGGTGCCTCTGGTTGGACAGAGGACACCGGCACGAATGGTTGGCCCCCCTTAATGGGGGACCGCCTGCCGGAGTCCGGAACCATTGAAGGTTCCGGCGCAGTGTCCGGCTGGGCCCCGAACTCGAAGCCCGTAGGAGCCTCGCTCCCTTGGTACCCAGGGCCCGGGAGGCCGCCGTGACGCGCCCCCAAGACCGCCTCCCCTTGGGACGGTGCCTTTTGAGACACCACCTCGGCGTTGTCCGTAGGGCGAGGGGTGGAAGCCATCGAAGGAGTACCGTTGTTCATATCCGACGAGCCCAAAGAGCCGTTCAACGAGGGTATGTCGAGACGAGCTCGAGTCGGACTGCATAATTAGGTTTGGCATGAGCAAAGGCAGTACAATAAAACATACCATGAAGTACTATGGTGTCCATACACTTACGATTTCGCCAGGGGCTTGTCCCTGGGCAGCCACTCATCGCCGCTGTCGGCGGCCGTCTTGGCACGGTCCGGAGGGAGGGTCTTTCCCTTCTTGGACCCTTCGGCCTCCCCGGATGGGTCGTCCTTCCTTCTCTTGTCTCCCCCGGCTGGGGGTGAGAACTTTTCTCCTCCTCCTCATTTCCATGGGAGGAGTGCGCGTCGGACTCATCGGATGATGAGTCCGACAGAACCACCTTGCGCCGGAGACCCTTTCGGGTCCCCGCGGCCTTCTTCTTGGCCGTCTTTTCTGGCACCTCGTAAGGTGCCAGAGTCAGCATCTTCGTTAGAAAAGAGTTTGCAGGATCTTCGGGCAGGGGGGCTGGGCAATCAAGCTGCTCCGCTGTCTTTATCCAGTCCTGTTAATGACATGAAAGCTTAGATCCAGCACATAACCAAACCAGGGCACATAAATACCCGAAGAGATATAAAAGCCTACCGGATGGGCGCGGCGCTTTGCGTTGAGTCCGCGGTCCTCGGTGAGGGAGGGAGGCATCTCGGCGCCCTTGAATAGCACCCTCCAAACTTCCTCGTGCATCGTGTCGTAGAGCTCTCGCAGCATCTGGTGCTGGGCCGAGTCGAACTCCCACAAAAACAAATGCCCGTCGCTGGCACGGAAGGATCCGGCGGAGGAGCATGACCTGGACCATGTTGACGAGCTTAATTTTCTTGTTCGTCATGTTCTGGATGCTGGTCTGGAGTCCGGTCAGCTCTACTGGAGAACCCCAGGACAGGCCCTTCTTTTTCCAGGAGGTGAGCCGCGTGGGGATTCCGGATCGAAATTTGGGGCCTCCACCTAGTTGGAGTCGCGCGGCTCGGTGATGTAGAACCATCCCGATTGCCACCCCTTTATGGCATCCACATAGGTACCCTCGAGCCAGGTGACGTTACGCATCTTGCCCACCATGGCGCCTCCGCACTCTGCTTCCTGGCCACCCACCACCTTCGGTTTGACATTGAAGGTTTTCAGCCATAGGCCGAAGTGGGGCCTGATGCGGAGGAAGGCCTCGCACACGACGATAAACGCTGAGATGTTGAGGATGAAGTTGGGGGACAGATCATGAAAATCCAGTCCGTAGTAGAACATGAGCCTGCGGACAAACGGTTGGAGAGGAAATCCCAGTCCGCGGACGAAATGGGTAAGAAAAACTACCCTCTCATGGGGTTCGGGCGTGGGGACGATCTGCCCCGCATTCGGCAGCTGATGCGCGATACTCGCAGCTAGGTATCCGGCTTCCCGTAAATTTTTGATGTTTACCTCCGTGACGGAGGAAGCCATCCACTTGCCTCCTACTCCAGACATGCTTGGAGTGGTTTGAGAAGAAGAACGGGAGCTTGGGCGCTAGAGCTTGAGTGTGCGGGAATGGGTAAGCGAGAAGGAAGAAGGCGTGGGTGTAAAAAGTAAATCTTTGTCCCTTTATAAGGGCGGAGGAGGTGATGAGTCTCCCCACTTGCCTGGCAAAACCGCTTATTCCCCAGGCACCGCAATCGATGGCGTGGTTGGGTTACTCACGTCCGTATTGATGAGAATCCCATGATAAGGGGAACACAATCTCTGCTTTGACAAGACATATCAAGAAAATCGCCTCGCGATATGTGTGGAGATGGTTGAGAAAAGCGGTTCGAATAATAACCGGGCCATGAAGTGATGTCATACTATCAAAACATGTCAGCAGATTAGATTTATGGAAGTATTATTCTCTCTATGGTGGTATGTGGAACTTATTTTACAGGGTCAGACACTATCCTTGCATTCAAACTCTTCCATGGTGTATTCAGAGGAGGAACCCGCCTTGCAATACTGAAGACAACACTGCACGCCGGACTCATCATCATTGAAGCATGGTTCAGGGGCTACTGAGGGAGTCCTGGATTAGGGGGTCTCCGGACAGCCGGACTATATCCTTTGGTCAGACTGTTGGACCATGAAGATACAATATTGAAGACTTCGTCCCGTGTCCGGATGGGACTCTACTTGGCGTGGAAGGCAAGCTAGGCAATACGGATATGCATATCTCCTCCTTTGTAACCGACCTTGTGTAACCCTAGCCTCCTCCGTTGTCTATATAAACCGGAGGGTTTTAGTCCGTAGAACAACATACAATCATACCATAGGCTAGTTTCTAGGCTTTAGCCTCTCTGATCTCGTGGTAGATCTACTCTTGTAATACTCACATCATCAAGAATAATCAAGCAGGACGTAGGGTTTTACCTGTATCAAGAGGGCCCGAACATGGGTAAACATCGTGTCCCCTGCCTCCCGTTACCATCCGCCTTAGACACACAGTTCGGGACCCCCGACCCGAGATCCGCTGGTTTTGACATCGATAGTAGGCATTGTGTGGAAACAATTATGAATCTTTTCTTTGATGGTACCAAAGTGAAATGGTTTGCTCTTTATCATACTAACCTATCTCACGAAGTTCCGTTAAGTTTTCTGTGATTGAATTTTCAAGTTTTGGGTGGGATGTCGATATGAGGAGAATAAGGAGTGACAAGACCCTAATCTTGGGGATGCCCAAGGCACCCCAAGTTAATATAAAAGTAGTATCCAAGCAACTAATCTTGGGGATGCCCCGGAAGGCATCCCCTCTTTCGTCTTCAACATTATCGGTAACCTCACTTGGAGCTAAATTTTTATTCGTCACATGATATGTGTTTTTCTTGGAGCGTCATTTTATTTTGTTAGGATTTGCTTGCTTTTATTTAGAATAAGGTTTTGCATCTTTTACTTCAATAAAAAAAGTCAAGTATAGCCTTTTCCATGCTTATTTTGCAAGTCTATGTGTGGCTGTTTGAAAACAGAAAGTTTATCGAGGTTGCAAAAATTCCCTAGAAAAGTCAGAATGTGATAAAATGTTGAAACGTTTTGCACAATAAGCTCGGATAAATTTTCTAGAGTTTGGTAAATTTTCATAATTTTTGGAGTTAGGTAAGTACGATGAATATTGCATTCTTTACAGACTGTCCTGTTTTGGCAGATTGCTGTTGTGTTTGCATTGTTTGCATATGTTTGCTTGTTTAATGATTCTATTTGAGGATAGGAGTATTAAATATGCAGATGCATTTAGTATGCAATGTTGAATAATAATTTTGGTGATTTGCTATAGTAGAGTATGATAAGGTTTTGCATTAATTTATACTAACTTATCTCATGAGTTCTTGTTGAGTTTTGTCTGGATGAAGTTTTTAAGATTTAGGGAAAACGTGATATGAGGGAAATTAAGGAGACACAAAATCTCAAGCTTGGGGATGACCAAGGCACCCCAAGATAATATTTCAAGAAGTCTCAAGCATCTAAACTTAGGGATGCCCCGGTAAGCATCCCACCTTTCTTCTTCAACAATTATCAGTTAGTATCGTTTGAGCCTAAGTTTTTGCTTCTTCACATGATGTGTGCTATTCTTGGAATGTCATTTTGTTTTGCTTGCTGTTTTAATAAAATACTTAGACCTGAAAGTTTTTAAATAAGAGAGAGTCCTCAAATAGCTACCCAATTACATAACTACTCGCTTGATCTTCACTTATATCTTTTTGGAGTAGCTTGTCATTTACTCTTGTGCTTCACTTATATCCTATGAGTAAATTTTTGAATGAATTGAATATCATGAAGTTGAAATTATATCATGCCTAGTGGTAACTTCACATTGGGTTTAGAAAGTGAAATCTCTTGAAGCTTGACAATCACAATATTGGTCATACAAGCAATTCCTGAATGATTACTATAAGGAAGAGAACTTTCACATGCAAATACACTATCTTGGAAATCTTTTGTGATTGTGAGCCCCCATCAAAATATTATATGCCAAAATTCTTGACGTTGGAAAAGGAAGACAATGTAATGGTTTATGTTTGTTCATATTCACATAGAAGTTATATTGTCATAGATCCTTCAACATGTGGTGCTTGCCCCCATCCTTGCTAGCCAAAAATTCGGCACCAAGTAGAGATACTACTTGTCCATCCAAAAACCCTTAAACCCAAATCTTATTTTCAAGAGAACACCATACCTACCTAAGGATTGAGCAAGATCCTTCAAGTAAGTTGTCATCGGTGCAATAAGGCAATAAAAATTGCTTCTAAAAGTGTTAGATCATTTAGTGTAAGAGAAAATTGAGCGTTGTATGAACTTGTGATGGCAAAGAATAAAAGCGACATACTGTGTAATAAAGGTTGCTATCATAAGGGGAAATATAACGTGATGTTCTCTTGCACTAAGGGGTTGAGCATACAAACAAATAAGCACATGGCAACCTCTGCTTCCCTCTGCGAAGGGCTTACCTTTTACTTTTATGCATTTACTTACACGCAAGAGTCAAAGTTTTTCTCTCTATTCCCTTTTATTTTTCTCTTTTAGAAATCATCATGTGGTGAGGTAAAGATCAAGGCACATATATCCAGTTGGATATGGGTAGCATGAGTTATTATTGTTGACATCGCCCTTGAGGTGAATACACTGGGAGGCAAAATTATAAGCCCCTATATTTCTATTTGTCCGGTTGAAACGTTTTGCTCATGTGTGTGCGGTGAGTGTTAGCAATCATAGAAGACTATATGATGGTTGAGTATGTGGAGCTCTTACTTAAACTCTATTGAATAAGTTGAATTACAATTGCTTGGTGACTGAGAACATAGGTTGTTGAGTTTCAAGAGAATTCATTGTTTGAACCTTAACATGTGAATTGGTTTCTACTTTAACATGAGAAGTTTTATAAAAAAGAATTGTTGTTATGATGCTAGGAAAAGTGATTGAATTTTTCATTCATCAAACTTGTGCACTTTGCTAGCATTTGCACTTCATAATTATGTCTTTTATCATTTACCTACTCGAGGACGAGTAGGTATTAAGCTTGGGGATGCTGATACGTCTCCAAGGTATCTTTAATTTATCAAGTATATATTCATGCTATTATATTATCATTCGTGGATGTTTTACAATCATTTAATAGCAACTTTATATCATTTTTCGGGAGTAACCTATAGACCCAGTGCCAGTTGCTGTTTTTTGCTTGTTTTTTACATCGCAGGAAATCAATATCAAACGGAGTCCAACACCGCGACACTTTTTGTGGATTTTTTATGGACCAAAAGACATCTATTGGGCCAGAGCAGAACCTGGGGGTGTCCTGAGGGGGGCACAACCCACCAAGGCACGCCTGGGGGCCCAGGCATGCCCAGGTGGGTTGTGCCCACCTTGGTGGCCTCCCGCACCCCCTCTTCGCCCTGTAAATTCCCAAATATTCCAAAAACACTCGGGGTAACCCTAGATGAGAAGTTCCGCCGCCGCGAGCCTTTGTAGCCACTGAAAACCAATCTAGGCCCCATTACGTTACTCCGTCGGAGGGGGAAATCATCACCGGTGGCCATCTTCATCATCCCGGCGGCCACCACGTTGAGGAGGGAGTAGTCCATCCTCGGGGCTGAGGGTTTGTACTAGTAGCTATGTGTTTAATCTCTCTCTCTCTCTCTCTCTCTCTCTCTCTATCTCTCTCTTGTATTCTTGAGATGGAAAGATCTTGATGTAACACGGGCTTTGTTAATATAGTTTGATCATATGGTGTTTTCCCCTCTCTATCTTGTTGTGATGAATTGAGTTTTCCCTTTGAGATTTCGTTCTTATCGGATTGAATAATTTGATGGATTTGAGAACACTTTACGTATGTCTTGCATATGAATACTCGTGGTGACAACGGGGTATCATATTGATTCACTTGATATATGTTTTGGCACTCAACTTGCGGATTCCCGAGGTGACATTGGGGTAATCTATGCATAGGGGTTGATGCACGTTCTTGTCTTTGTTTCTCCGATAGAAATCTTGGGGCACTCTTTGAGGTTCTTTGTGTTGGATTGAGTATTATGAATCTGAAATTATTTGGTGTTATTTTAGTACAAACTCTTTGATAGATCGATCGGAAATAATAGCTTCGAGGTGGTTTCGTACCCTACAAACAATTTCTCCTTATGTTCTCCTCTAGATAGGAACTTTGGAGTGATTATTCATCACATGTTGAGGGATGGTTATATGATCCAATTATATTAGCATTGTTGAGTGATTGCATTAGTGAAAGTATGGACCCTAGGCCTCATTTTCAAGCATCGCAATACCGTTTGTGCTCCGTTTTATCAATTGCTACCTTGCTGTTTTTTATTGTTCCTATTACAAAAATCAATATCTACTATCCATATTACACCTGTATCACCATCTCTTCATCAAACTAGTGCACCTATACAAATTACCATTGTATTTGGTGTGTTGGGGACACAAGAGACTTTTTGTTATTTGGTTGCAGGGTTGTTTGAGAGAGACCATCTGCATCCTACGCCTCCCACTAATTGATAAATCTTAGGTCATCCACTTGAGGAAAAAGTGCTACTGTCCTACAAAACTTTGCGCGTGGAGGCCCAACACGTGTTTATAAGAATAAAGTTGCATAGTAGACATCAACCAAGAACAGCTTCCACGGAGCCCATCACCCAGAAGGTCCCAATTTGCCCCAAGGGAGGACAACGGGCGCCGTCGTCAACTCTTTCGAGGCCCGGTCCTCCTCCTCGGCCACATCAGCACAAGCGATTCCCCTCGGTCACCAAACACCAATGTGTGGTCGCAACCGCCGGCAACCTGGAGACCAGCAGACAAAGGAGCGGATTGGATAACGATGGCGTTGTTTCCCCCGTAGCCACCCAAGTTGCCACTCATTTCCAAAACCTTAGAATATATAGTACACTGGAAGGTGTAGTAGAAAACAACAATCTGAAATGCTGGAAGAAGCCATCCATGTGAGATTTAGTTTGGTCTCATTCACGAGCACAACCGTTGGATGAAAAGATCACTGTGATCCTTGTAGATATCCCAGCTACTGTTGTCTGTGGCCCATGGTAGCCCATTTCATTTTTTTGTCATCATGTCAACGACCTATCATGACCTCCTCTCATTGATAAAAGACCTCGTAGCGATGTTGCATTGGCTTTTTAGGGGGGAGAGTTGGGCGCGTCTATGCCTCTCTTATAGCGAGGTGGAAGCCAAACTCATCCGCGCATGCTTACAAGAGCCGGTGATAGGCCGGCCACGTAGGGACGCTGTTTGGTCTTGTTGACAATATGATGATGTCATGTTGACATAATGATATTTTCAACTTTTATAATTTTTATTTATATTTTGAATGAACATATTTAAAAAATAAATTTACTTATCAAAATTTAAATCCAATAAAATAAGTAAAAAAAGTATAAGAATGTTGTTAACGCAGTTTAAAAAATGTTGATAGCTTTTTAGAAGATGTATGTGACATTTTAAAGAAATATTCTTGCATTTCCGAAAAATGTTCATGCTATTTAAAAAATATTTATACAATGTAATAAAAATAACTTAATACAAAAAATGTTTCGCCCATTGAAAGTGAACTTGATGTATTAAAAAATATTCTTGCATTTTAAAAAAATGTTCATGACATCTAAAAAATGCTTATACAATGTAAACAAATGTTCACATAATATGAAAAATGTTTCGTACCATTAAAAAATGTATGTGAAATTTTAAAGAAATATTATCGCATTACAAACAAATGTTCGTGACATTTATAAAAATGTTTAAACAATGTAAAACAAATATTGCATATTATAAAAATGTCGTACCATTAAAATGTACGTGAAAATTTAAAACAATAATCTCGCATTTCAGGAAAAAAATTTGTGACATTATATTGGTTATAAAGGCTAGATTATAAGCCATAAAGCCACTTTGACAAATTCCTGAAACTTAAGGAAAGTTGAATTTATTTTAGATGTTGAAGGCTCATTTAACACAACTCATAGATTATTTTTAGTAAGTTTTGTATTACACTGACTAGCTTGGTACCCATCGCGTCATCACCCATGGCATGATTAAACTACAAGAACGCCACAAGTAAAGAAATATAAAGGGCGAGCTGAATATAAGAAGCACATTGTGGTTGAAGTTGCAGAAGGACCACAAAAAAATTGTCCATGTTCTACAAAAAGATGATTGCCAAAACACATAAAACCAATAAGGAAAATAAGATCGTATGCCAATTTATTCTACTTTATATTATTGCACAATAAATATGAGGTTCATGAAAGAAAAGTCCATCAAAATGCTTCCACGAGAAGTGGAATTCATAAGTTGGGGGTTAAAAGACTCTCCCACATGATGCCACATTTTTCTTGAAGTTACTTATTGATCCAATTGATAAGTAATTACGCATGTGATGGACACTACATATACATTGCAAAATAGTATTAAAATAAAATATATAGAATAACATTGATTAAGACATACAAAATGGATGGTATATCACATTTAATTTGGTGGGGTGAAGAGTACTAACTTGTATCCCTTTTTGAGAGAAAGGGAGCATGTCATCGTTTTTCCAAAATATTGACGGGCATCTACCTTTTCCATCTTCTGAAATTGGAGTTTTTCTGAAGACCATTTTTGGGGTACAAAATACAAGTTAACTTAGTATTTCGATAAATCGTTAGTAATTATGGTTTCCCTACCAATTGTTAGCATCAAGAGCGGTGTCTTACCACAATATCAATCATTTTACTAAAATACACAACACAATGCCAAGGAGGGGCACTAAAGGATGATCGAATATATTTATTCACGGGAAGATTTAGAACTTGGTCAAGAAAATTGAGCATACATGGTAAAAAAAGAGCTAAAATACCATTGCATTACATGTGAGTATGACATTACCTCTCTTTAGTTTTTGTGATATAATTTGATTCCATTCTAATAGGTAAAATACTTGAACAAACGCAAATGATGAACTAGCTAGACACACAACACACTAAAATAAAATAATGAACTCATCCAAATTTCTTGGTTGTGTGCATAATTATGAAAATGAAATGGGATAAAATGTCACCAAAATGTTGGTTGATACTTTATATAAGATATATCAGTTGTGAGGGATATAAGATGTGCCCAACTAAGATGGGATAATTTACATAATCATATCTAGATACAAATACATAGGTAAAAAGGGAATCAAATTCATATCTCATGTTATACATAGAGCGTTGTAAACATCAGAGAATGATCACCTCGTAGTAACCACCCAATTTTTTCACCTTTCTCCACAACATGCCCAAAATTGTAAATATCAAACTACTCGGTTCATTATGCTCATACAACATTGTATCATCAGGAAGTGCAAAATTGTGTAGCACTAACTTAAGGTAATTAAACCCCTCACCATAGAACATTGGAGGCCTCAATTCCATTGATTTTTTCTTATGGAGTTGGTTAAGCTCAATCAAGAAATTATCTAGCTCCTCCTTAGTACCTGAGTCCTCATCACAATGGGTGCATTCAATCTTGATTGAATGGTTCAAAAAATTTAACAATGCACTTTCCTCCTCATCTTTCCTAGCTGGTGCAGGTTAAAGATGATCTTCAACATTCGTATCCTCGTTGATATCACAAAAATTATCACTTTGCTCCCCTAGTGAGATACCATCTTCAACCTGCACCTTTGATTGTACATCCCTGTTGTCTAATTTTTGAACTTTCATACTTCTATGTTTATCTCTTCTTATAAGTAACCTTATAATCGAGAGAGATGACATGCTTCTTATCTTGAGAATGAACCACCAAATCATCCTTTAACTCCACCCCTCCACCCTCCACAGCTAGTACTTTTGTGTTTCCTAGAATCTCTACGCGATCGATAGAACATACGAACCCGCCGAATAGACTCATGTACTTAATGGATTTCCCCTCTTCAGTGCCAAAACTAGCATTAAAGAGCAGATTCGCTCTTGGTTCCACCATGCTTTCTACCTATATCATAGGCGCATCCTTGCCTCTAACTTGCCACATGGTTGTGTTCAAATCGATGAAATCCTGTATCTTTCACTCAAATAGGTGGATTTAATACCTTAACACATGAAAACCTACCTCTAGATCTTAAATCACAATTTCATGTGGTCAACAAAAGCCATGTTACTATGCTCAAGCTAGGAAAATACGAAAATATGGATGCTAAGATCTCAACCAGGGGGTCTTGGTACTAGGTACGATGAGGTAGAAGACGATCTGGTGTGGCGGCATGTTGGAGTGGCGAAAACCTAGTCATAAATTTCAGAGATATGTATATATAGGGGGAGTCTGAACACAACGAGGGTGTTCGGAACCATCCATTTTGTCTTTCCTTCTTTTTTTAGTCTTCTGAATTGTGAGATGGTTGAAATGGCGTTGCCCTAGACCAGCGCACCAAGGATAAGACCAGGAGCCCTCTAGGCCATCTTGCAACAACCCATCACTTACTGACAATACTGTGTCATCTCCCTCTTCCTTGCTAGTCCCCTCCTCGTAGCACCACAACATCGGTTGTGGTCAAATCCTTGACACCAGCACCTTTGGCAGCAATGCCAGGCACCACGGGCCACCTCCACCGCAAGGAAAGAATGGGATGGAGGGTGTTTACATGGGAGACCGGAGGTGGGACCAAGGACACCGAGCACCTGTCCGACAAAGGGCTTCCCAACGAGGCATTACATGGTAGCCTTAACGGTAGGCACGCCAGGACCTTTAGGGCAATATGCCTCTCGCGCCTCCAAGTTCCTTCACCTCATCCAGTCGAGACCCAATCACAGAATTGGCGACTCGAACCACACCTCTGGTCGACAAGCAGAAGCTAGGGTTCCTGCTAGCCGACCAATGACAGCTTCCGTGGAGCCTACCAACCACCGCCCGGAAGATCCCAGCTCTTCCCAAGTGGAGGACGACAGGAACCGCCATGACCTCTTTCGAGGCCCGTTCCTCCTGGGCACATCGGTCCAACAGGTTCCACTCGGTGACAAAATGCCAATGCGCGACCGCAAGCCCAACACCGAAATGGAGGACGAGCCGGGAGCACCATTGCCAAGGCCTCACAACTTCCGGAGACCCGGAGACCGGCGCGGAAGAGGGGATTGGAGGGTGATGGCGTTGTCTCCCGCATCCCACCCAACACGCCACTCATTTCAAGAACCTTTGAGCATATAGTACGCCAGGAGGTGCAAGAGAAAACAACAAGCCGAAATGCTAAAAGAAACTAGCTAGCTGAGATTTAGTTTGGTCTAATTCAAGAGCACAATCGTTAGATTAAAAAGATCACCGTGCTTTGTGTAATCTCCTAGCTAACATTGTGTGCGGCCCATGGCAGCCCGTTTCGTTTTATTGTTTGTTATCACACCTGTTGGCTTAGCGCGGCCTATCACTACCTAGTGTCATTGATAGAAGGGCACATAGCGATGTTGCATTGCTTTTTTAGGGAGCAAGCTGGGGCACGGCTATGCCTCCCTTACCGAAGTGGAATCCAGGCTCGCCCGTGCATGCCTACACGAGTCAGCGATGGGCTGGCTATGTAAGGATGTTTGGTCTCATTGACAATATGATGAGTCATGCTGACATCACGATACTTTCCCTTTTTATTTTTATTTTTTATTTTTTATTTATATTTTGAATGAATATATTAAAAAACCTAAATTTAATTATCAAAATTTAACACCATGAAAATAAAAAAATACATTATAAAAAATTTCTAACGCAATTTCAAAAATGTTGATAGCTTTTTAGAAATTGTATGTGACATTTTGAAGAAATATTCTTGCATTTCGGAAAAATGTTCATCATATTTATAAGATGTTTATACAATGCAAAAAATATCGTAATATAAAAATGTTTCTCCCATTCAACAAATGAATATGACATTTTGGAAAATGTTCTTGCGTTTCAAAAAAATGTTCGTGACATTTAAAAAATCTTTATACAATGTAAAAAAATGTTTAGTACCATTAAAAATCTGTATGTGAAATTTTAAAGGAATATTCTTGCATTTCAAAAGAAAGGTTTGTGAAATTTAGACAAATGTTTAGACAATGTAAAAAAATGTTTGCATAGTATATAAAATGTTTCATACCATTAAAAAGTGTACATGACATTTAAAAATAATAATCTCCCATTTCAGAAAAAAAATTGGGATATTATATTGGTTATACATAGTAGACTATAAGCCATAAAGCTATCGTGGCAACTTTGTGGAACTTAAGAAAAGTTGAATTTATTTTAGTTAGTAAAGGCTCATTTCAGAGGACGTAAAATATTTTTAGTAACTTTTGTGCTCCACTGGCTAGCTTGGTACTCATCAGGTCATCACCCATAGCAGGATTCAACCACAAGAACACCACACCTAAAGAAATATAAAAGGGCAAGCTGAATATAACAGGCACCTTCTGGTAGAAGTTGCGAAAGGACCACAAAACAATTGTGGATGTTCTACAAAAATATGAATGTCAAAACACATGAAACCGGGCAGAATACTAAGATCACATGCCAATTTATTCTACTTTATAACACACACCTTCTGGTAGAAGCTGCGAAAGGACCACGAAACAGTTTTGCATGTTCTACAAAAAATATGAATGTCAAATTACATGAAACCAAGCAGGATACGAAGATCACGTGCCAATACATTCTAGTTTATGTCATTGCATATTTAATATGAGGTTCATAAATGAAAAGACTATCAAAATGCTTCCAGGAGAAGTGGAATTCGTACTTTGGAGTTTAAAAGACTCTCCCACTTGACGCCACATTTTCTTGATGTTACCTACTGATGCAACTGTAAGTAAATACGCATTTGATGGATAGTGAATAAACATTCCAAAAATGTATTACAATAAAATGAAGAATCGCACTGTCTAAGACATGCAAAATGGATTGTATATCACATTTAATTTGGTGGGGTGAACAGTACTAACTTGTATCCTTTTTGAGAGAAAGAGAGCATGTCATCATTTTTCTCAAAAGAAGCCCAATTTGCTTTTTTGGAAACACCTAATTTGTTAGCATCAAGAGCGTTGTTTTACCACATTGTCAATCATTTTACTAAAATGCAAAAAATACTGCCCAGGAGGTTCATTGAAGGATGAACGAATATATTAATTCATGGGAAGATATGGAACTTGTAAAAAAATTAAGCATACATGGTAAAAAGGAATAAAAGTTATCACTGCAGTACATGCGAGTATGACTTTATCTCTCTTTACCTTTTTGTGATAGAATTTGATTCCTTTCTAAAAATAATACTCTCATTGAGGGAGTCCTGGATTAGGGGGTCTCCGGACAACCGGACTATCTCCATTGGTCGGATTGTTAGACTATGAAGATAGAAGATTGAAGACTTCGTCTCGTGTCCGGATGGGACTCTACTTGGCGTGAAAGGCAAGCTAGGCAATACGAATATGGATATCTCCTCCTTTGTAACCGACCTTGTGTAACCCTAACCCTCTCCGGTGTCTATATAAACTGAAGGGTTTTAGTCCGTAGGACAACAATCACAACATATAATCATACCATAGGGTAGCTTTTAGGGTTTAGCCTCTCTGATCTCGTGGTAGATCTACTCTTGTACTACCCATATCATCAATATTAATCAAGCAGGACGTAGGGATTTACCTCCATCAAGAGGGCCTGAACCTGGGTAAAACATCGTGTCCCCTGCCTCCTGTTACCATCCGGCCTAGACGCACAGTTCGGGACCCCCTACCCGAGATCCGCCGGTTTTGACACCGACATTGGTGCTTTCATTGAGAGTTCCTCTGTATCGTCGCCGTTAGGCTTGATGGCTCCTACTATCATCGATAGCGATGCGGTCCAGGGTGAGACTTTTCTCCCTGGATAGATCTTCGTATTCGGTGGCTTTGCACTGCGGGCTAATTCGCTTGGCCTTCTGGAGCAGATTGAAAGCTACGCCCCTGGCCGTCAGGTCAGATTTGGAAGTTTGAACTACACGGCGGACATCCGCGGAGACTTGATCTTCGACGGATTCGAGCCACAGCCGGGCGCGCCGCACTATCGCGATGGGTATGACCTAGCTCTGCCGCCGAACAGTACCCCAGAAGCCCCGCCCACATCAGCTCTGACCCTTAGCTCGGAGCCAATTGCGCCAATCGAGGACGGGTGGTTAGACACCGCCTCAGGGGCTGAAGTCTCAACGGCGGTCGAGCCGAACACCAGCATAACCCTCTGCGCAGCCCGTGACTCCAAGGTGTCGGACTCTTTTTATGACTCCGAACCGCCCGCGCCCCTGCCAATCGAATCCGATTGGGCGCCGATCATGGAATTCACTGCCGCGGATATCTTTCAGCACTCGCCCTTCGGCGACATTCTGAATTTACTAAGGTCTCTCTCTTTGTCAGGAGAGCCCTGGCCGGATTACGGCCAACAGGATTGCGATGCGAACGACGAAGAAATTTGACGCCCACCCACCACCCACTTCGTAGCCACTGTTGATGATTTAACTGACATGCTCGACTTCGACTCCGAAGACATCGACGGTATGGACGATGATGTAGGAGACGAACATGAACCAGCACCTATAGGGCACTGGAAAGCCACCTTGTCATATGACATATACATGGTGGATACACCCAAAGAACGCAATGGCGACGGGATAGCGGAGGATGACCCCTCCAAGAAGCAACCCAAACACCGACGTCAGCGGCGCCGCTCTAAGTCCCGCCAAAGCAAAAGTGGTGATACCGGCATAGGAGATAATAACACTCCGGATAGTGCCGAAGACAACAACAAACCCCTCCAGCAAGATTTAGAGCAGGAGGATGGAGGAGCCAGCTCTCCTGAGAGAGCGGCAGACGGAGAGGAGGAGGATGACAATCACATGCCCCCCTTCGAAGATGAGGCAAGCCTCGGCGATGATGAATTCGCCGTACCAGAGGATCCCGTCGAACAAGAGCGCTTCAAGCGCCGGCTCATGGCCATGGCAAATAGCCTGAAGAAAAAGCAGCAATAGCTTCAAGCTGATCAAGATCTGCTAGCTGACAGATGGACTGAAGTCCTCACGGCCGAGGAATATAAACTCGAGCGCCCCTCCAAGAGTTACCCAAGGCACAGGTTACTACCCTGTCTGGAGGAAGAAGCATATGATACGGCTGATCGGCCGCCTCGTGGCCGTGATAGAGAGGCATTCCAGCCAAAAGCTCAGCCTCCACCCCAACGCCATTCAAATAAAAAGGCATGGGGAGATATGCCAGACCCGCGAGACATATTGGAGGACAAAGCAAAGCATGCAAGATCGATCTATGGATCACGACGGCGCACCACTCTGCGAGACGATAAACGTCATGACGGATACAGTAAAAGCAAATCCGGCCGGGCAGAACACAGCGGGCAAGACCCATTCGAGTTGCGTCGCGATATAGCCCAATACAGAGGCGCCACACACCCCTTATGCTTCACAGATGAAGTAATGGAACATCAATTCCCAGAAGGTTTCAAACCTGTAAATATTGAATCATACGACAGCACAATAGATCCCGCAGTATGGATTGAGGATTTCCTCCTCCACATCCACATGGCCCGCGGTGGTGACTTACACGCTATCAAATACCTCCCACTAAAGCTCAAAGGACCAGCGTGGCATTGGCTTAACAGCTTGACAACGGACTCCATTAGCTGTTGGGAAGATCTGGAAGCCGCATTCCTCGACAACTTTCAGGGCCCTTATGTGCGACCACCAGACACCGATGACTTGAGCCACATAATTCAGCAGCCAGAAGAGTCGGCTAGGCAATTCTGGACTCGGTTCCTTACAAAGAAAAATCAAATCATCGACTGTCCGGATGCGGAGGCCTTAGCGGCTTTCAAACACAACATCCGAGACGAGTGGCTAGCCCGACACCTTGGTCAGGAAAAGCCGAAATCTATGGCAGCTCTCACGACGCTCATGACCCGCTTTTGTGCGGGAGAAGACAGCTGGCTAGCTCACAGTAATAACATATCAAAGAACCATGGTACCTCAGATACCAAGGACGGCAATAGGAGGTCACGTTGCAACAAACATAAGCGCCGCATTAACAACGAAAATACTGAGGATACGGCAGTCAATGCCGGATTCAAAGGCTCTAAACCCGGTCAGCGGAAAAAGCCATTCAAACAAAGTACGCCGGGTCCGTCCAGCTTGGACTGTATACTCGATCGCTCGTGTCAAATACATGGCACCCCAGACAAGCCAGCCAATCACACCAACAGGGATTGTTGGGTGTTCAAGCAGGCCGGCAATTTAATTGCCGAAAATAAGGACAAGGGGCCGCATAGCGATGATGAGGAGGAGCCCCGGCAGCCGCACACCGGAGGGCAGAAGAGGTTTCCCCCGCAAGTGCGGACGGTGAACATGATATACGCGACCCACATTCCCAAGAGGGAGCGGAAGCGTGTGCTCAGGGACGTATATGCGTTGGAGCCAGTCGCCCCAAAGTTCAACCTTTGGTCCTCCTACCCGATCACCTTCGATCGCAGGGACCACCCCACTAGTATCCGTCATGGTGGATTCGCCGCACTGGTCCTAGACCCAATAATTGACGGATTTCACCTCACTCGAATCCTTATGGATGGCAGCAGCAGCCTGAACCTGCTTTATCAGGACACAATGCGCAAAATGGGTATAGACCCCTCAAGGATCAAACCAACAAAAACGACCTTTAAGGGCGTCATTCCAGGTGTGGAGGCCCATTGCACAGGCTCAGTTACATTGGAAGTGGTCTTCGGATCCCCGGATAATTTCCGAAGTGAAGAGTTAATCTTCGATATAGTCCAATTTCGCAGTGGTTATCACGCGCTGCTCGGGCTAACCACATTCGCTAGATTCAATGCGGTACCGCATTATGCATACCTCAAGCTCAAGATGCCAGGACCTCGCGGAGTTATTACATTCAATGGAAACACATAGCGCTCTCTTCGAACAGAGGAGCACACCGTGACCCTCGCAGGAGAAGCGCAAAGCAGCCTCTCAAGGCAATCAACCAGTTTGGTGCTTCAAAGCCCGGACACCTTCAAGCGCGCTCGGGGCAATCGGCAAATAGACCTCCTGGCACAATCTGAGCTCGCGTAGCCATACGGCGGCCACCCCAATCCTAGCCCAACGGCGAAATTCATGCCGCGCGTACATAATTACGCATTAAAAATATCATGGGCACAGGTGGGGAGGGGGGCACAACTGCGGCACACCTCAAAACGCGGCCTAAACCGCACTAGGGGCTTCCTGTTTGGTTATTTTTCTTTTTTTTTCAGGATCTTAATCTCTGGAAACGCGGTTCGGCAGCACTATTGCCAAACACATGATGCAGCAACCAAGGAGGCAGACAGCTACGTCATACCACGGAATTCCCAGGTTGATTACAGTAACGAGTGAAATATTCCATTTAATATCATTCCTCAGCTTGCCCTTGGAAGGGACATAGTCCTACTCTTTGCTTATTGCACTATCTGTATCACTCTGCTTTAACGCAATTTTTTAATAAACAATGCATGACATTATGACTATTATTGCATTCTTATTATATATATATATATATATATATATATATGTGTGTGTGTGTGTGTGTGTGTGTGTGTGTGTGTGTGTGTGTGTGTTCATTAACGACGCCTTGCAACCGTACACTTTGGTACGGCCAATACACCAGGGGCTTATGTACCCCACAATATGGTGTGAAAAGTCCGAACACTTTCACAAGTGCGGCACCCCAAACTTATAGCATTATATGCATCAGCTCCGAATCATGTCTTTGGTCAAATGTTGGGTTTGCCCGGCTCCTATGTTTTGGTACCTTACATTCCGCTCTATCGGGTAAGGTAGCGCTAGTAGAACTACTGTGATTGTGCCCCGGTTCTGCCGGGCTTAGCACCTCAGTAGAGAAAGCTAAAACTGACTGTCATGATAAGGCGAGAGACTGGTCATTGTTCGGCGAGGTTTTTTGAGTCCCTAAAGACTTATGCCGCTTAGGGCGAGGGGCCGGCCCTGTCCGGCTTACAGGCGTGTATCGCGCCCCGAATTCGGCCTTCCGAATACCAGGGGCTTCGCCGAAATTTAAAATTATAGAATTCTATGGCTAAGTGAGAGTGATAAAACATTATTAGTCCGGTTGCCTTGTTCATTGTGCTGAGCACCTCCCTCGAAGGACCCAAATATGGGAACAAGAGTCCTCAGGTTTATTCCGAACACCCCAGCACTCGTGGCATGGGGGCAGAAGCCGAGGACTTGCCATCACTCAGATTGGATAAACAGTCAAACAGAAGGTAATATTTTAAATTCACACAAGCGTTGCATAGCGCATATGAAACAAGTTTTCATCATATAGGATCACACGAGCAAGTTTACTCAAATATTACATTCTTTGAACATTCGTCCGCTACAAGACGGGCACCCTTCAGGACACCCTCATAATAAATTTCGGGGGTTCGATGCTCCTTGCCCTGCGGCGGCCATTCCTTGATCAGCTTCACAACGTCTAGCTTGGCCCACTGCACCTTCACACGGGCGAAAGCCCGGCGTGCACCTTATTGATTATACATACTAGATTATAAGCCATAAATCCATGTTGACAAATTCTTGAAACTTAAGGAAACTTGAATTTATGTTAGTTGGTGAAGGCTCATTTCACACGACTCATAGAATATCTTTAGTAAGTTCTGTATTCCACTGACTATCTTGGTACGTACCCATCCGGTCATCACCCATGGCATGATTCCACCACAAGAACACCACAACTAAAGAAATATAAAAGGGTGAGCCAAATATAAGAAGCACATTTATTGTACAATATTGCGGTAGAAGTTGCGGAAGGACCACGAAACAATTATGTATGTTCTACAAAAATATGATTGTCAAAACTCATAAGACCAATCAGGAAAATAAGATCATATGCCAATTTATTCTACTTTATATCATTGCACAACAAATATGAGGTTCATAAAACAAAAGGCCATCAAAATGCTTCCAGGAGAAGTGGAATTCATACTTTGGAGGTTTAAAAGATTCCCCCACATGACGCCACATTTTTCTTGATGTTACCTATTGATCCAATTGATAAGTAATTACGCATGTTATGCACACTGGATATGCATTGCAGAACACTATTAAAATAAAATATGTAGAATAACATTGTTCAAGACATAAAAATGGATGGTATATCACATTTAATTCGGTGGGGTGTAGAGTACTAACTTGTATCCCTTTTTGAGAGAAAGCGAGCATGCCATAGGTTTTTCAAAAGAAACCCAATTTGCTAGTTGTACACTAATATATGTATGTGTGAAAATATTGATGGGCATATTTTAATTAGCTACCTTTTCTCGAAACAGGCTTGCGCCTCGCTATATTAATATAGCAACTGCCAATACAACTGATCCAATGTTGGGGCGTCAACAACACAACCGCGCCCAAAAGAAAAAGAGACAAAACATAAAAGAAAACAATGCCGACAATAGCGGATCAACAAGACGAAGAAGACACGCAACCGTTGCGCCCACCGAAGTTGTCCCACCATGCTCCTAGTGCTTCAAACTGCCTCGAAACAAGCAAAACCATCAGGAGGGTAAGCGACGGCGACGACGCTGCTGCTCGAACAAGTCCTGGGGTTTCCCCCGATACGCGAGGAACGTGAGTGGGGGTAGAAACCGACGCCTTTCAGGAAGGGATGGTGGCGCCCGCAGGCGTCCACGCGTCGGCATCGAACCTCGACATGGATTTCTACCTACCCTCACCCCACCCCAGATGCTTTGAAGCCCTCCACCACACACCATCAACTAGCATGCGCCACCACGGCCTTGTCATCATCGACACCATCTCATCGAAGCTAATACACGAGTCCTGAAGGAAAGAGACACATCCTTGCTGGAAACCAGGAGCAGCAACACCGTAGACACGCGAGAGGGATGAACCTCCACTATCAAGGCAGTAGCTGACCGGACGCAGCAGGAGAGGCATACCAGTCGTGTGGGTCCGCAGGTCCAGCCAGGCCCGGAGGGGCCCATGAAGCTCCCGCTGCCGCGATGCAGCAGGCACACAATCGTTCCGCCAATCCATGTATGAGCAGCAGCACATCTCCATCTGATAGACAGCAGCACCGCCAGAGGACCGAACCAGCCCCCTATACCCAATATGGGGCCCAAGGGCCCTGATCTGGGTCAGGGCGATGCGTCGGACCAGCACACCGGTGTCCACTACCTCCCCGCCAAGGGGCAGCACCATTGCGGACAAGCCACCCGAGGATCGCCGGAACGCCTACCGGCCGAGGAGCACCGCCATCCGGACCAACCCTGAGCGGGAGGCCAGGACACGCAGGGAAGGGAGATCCTGCCGCCCCCGACACCGCCCGGACTTTGCCCGGCGGCTCCCGCTGGCGGCGGCAGGGAGGGGCTACAAGGATGGGCGCTGGTGGCGCGAGCGAGCGGCGCTACCCCGGTCGCGGCTCGAGGCAACGTGGGGGGCGTAGGAAGGGGGAGTGGGATGAGTGGGGATGGGTTGGCGACAACGGCAGACTCCGGCCGCGGTGGCGACTATGCTTTGGCTAGGGGAGCCGGCGGTGGCGGTAGGAACCCTAGACGCGGGCGCACACACGGCTCCCTAGAGGCGTTTTTTCGAACTATATCTTCTGAATTTGGAATTTTCCAAAAGACCATTTTTGGGTACAAAATACAAGGTAATTTTGCCTTTTCTAGAACTCCATAGTAATTATGGTTTCCCACCAATTGTTAGCATCAAGGGCGGTGTCATACCACAATCTCAATTGTTTTACTAAAATACACAAAACAATGCCAAGGAGGTTAATTGAAGGATGAACGAGTATATTTATTCATGGGAAGATTTAGATCTTGGTCAAGAAAATTTAGCATAAACGGTAAAAAATAATTAAAATACCACTGCAATTTATGTGTGTACGACATTACCTCTCTTTAATTTTTGTGATAGAATGTGATTCCTTTCTAATAAGTAAAACACTTGAACAAATCCAAATGATGAACTAACTAAACACAGAGCACACTAAAATAAAATAATGTACTCATCCTAATTTCTTGGATGTGTGCATAATTATGAAAATGATGGTTGATACTTTATATAAGATGTATTCAGTTGTGAGGGGTATAAGATGTGTCCAATTGAGATGGAATAATTTACAAAATCATATCAAGATATAAATACATAGGTAGAAAGGGAATCAAATTCATATCTCTTGTTATAACTAGAGGGATGTAAATATCAGAGAATGATCACGTGGTAATAACCACCCAATTCTTTCACCATTCTCCACAACCTGCACAAAATAGTAAATCTTGTATTAGTCGGTTCATTATGCTCATACAACCTTGTATCATTAAGAAGTGCAAAATTGTGTAGCACTAACTTCAGGTAATTCAACCCCTCACCATAGAAAATTAGAGGCCTGATAATCCGGAGTGACGGCATGCTTCTTATCTTGAGAATGAACCACCATATCATCATTTATCTCCACCCCTCCCCCTGCACATCTAGTACTTTGATGTTTCCTAGAATCTCTACGTGATTGATGGAACATAGGAAGCCGCCCAATAGAGTCATGCCCTTAGTAGATTTCCCCTCTTCAGTGCCAAATCTATCATCAACTGGCATATTTGCTCTTGGTTCCACCATGCTTTCTACCTGTATGAAAGGCACATCCTCATCTTTAACTTTCCACATAGTTGTGTTCAAATCCATGAAATCCCACACCTTTCACTCAACGAGGGTGTTCAGAACCACCCACTTTGTCTTTCTTTCTTCTTTTTAGTCTTCTGACTTATGAGATGGCCGAAATGGTGTCGCCCTAGACTAGCTCACCAAGATGTTTATACAATGCAGAAAATAGCTTAATATAGAAAATGTTTTGCCCATTCAACAAATGAACGTGACATTTTGAAAAATATTCGTGTGATTCTAAAAAATATTCGTGACATTTAAAAATGTTTATAGAATGTAAAAAATGTTAAATAATATAAAAACGTTTAGTACTATTAAAAATGTACATGAAATTTTAAAGAAATATTCTTGAATTAAAAAAATGTTAGTGAAATATTGACAAATTTTACACAGTGTAACAAAAATGTTTGCATAGTATATAAAATGTTTCATACCATTAAAAAGTGTATGTGGAATTTAAAACAATAATCTCCCATTTCAAAAAATATATATTTTGGAAATTATATTGGTTATACATAGGAGACTACAAGCCATAAAGCTATATTGACAATTTTGTGAAACTTAACAAAAGTTGAATTTATTTTAGTTAGTAAAGGCTCATTCCAGAGGACTCATAGAATATTTTTAGTAAGTTTTGTGTTCCACTGACTAGCTTGGTACTCATTAGGTCATCACCCATGGCAGGATTCAACCACAAGAACACCACACCTAAAGAAAAATAAAAGGGCAAGCTGAATATAACAGGCACCTTCTGGTAGAAGTTGCGAAAGGACCACAAAACACTTGTGGATGTTCTACAAAAAGATGAATGTCAAAACACATGAAACCGGGCAGAATACTAAGATCATATGCCAAATTATTCTACTTTATATCATTGCACCACAAAAATGAGTTTCAAAAAAGAGAAAAAATGCTTCGAGGAGAAGTGGAATTCATACTTTGGAGGTTTAAAAGATTCCCCCACATAACGCCACATTTTTCTTGATGTTACCTATTGATACAATTGATAAGTAATTATGCTTGTGATTGACACTAGTGCATTGCAAAATAGTATTAAAATAAAATATGTCAAATAACATTGTTCAAGACATACAAAGTGGATGCTATATCATATTTAATTCGGTGGGGGTGTAGAGTACTAACTTGTATCCCTGTTGAGAGAGAGCGAGTATATTTATTCATGGGAAGATTTAGATCTTGGTCAAGAAAATTTAGCATACACGGTAAAAAAGAATTAAAATACCACTGCAGTTTATGTGCGTACGACATTACCTCTCTTTAATTTTTGTGATAGTATTTGATTCCTTTCTAATAGGTAAAACACTTGAACAAATCCAAATGATGAACTAACTAAACACAGAACACACTAAAATAAAATAGTGAACTCATCCAAATTTCTTGGTTGTGTGCATAATTATGAAAATGAAATGGGATAAAATGTCACCAAAATGGTGGTTGATACTTTATATAAGATATGTTCAGTTGTGAGGGGTATAAGATGTGTCCAATTGAGATGGAATAATTTACAAAATCATATCAAGATATAAATACATAGGTGGAAAGGGAATCAAATTCATAGCTCATGTTATAAATAGAGGGATGTAAATATCAGAGAATGATCACTTGGTAATAACCACCCAATTTTTTCACCTTTCTCGACAACCTGCACAAAATAGGAAATCTCGTATTAGTCGGTTCATTATGCTCATACAACCTTGTATCATTAAGAAGTGCAAAATTGTGTAGCTCTAACTTAAGGTAATTCAACCCCTCACCATAGAACATTGGAGGCCTGATAATCCGAAGTGACGACATGCTTCTTATCTTGAGAATGAAGCACCATATCATCCTTTATCTCCACCCCTCCCCTGCACATCTAGTACTTTGGTGTTTCCTAGAATCTCTACGTGATTGATGGAACATAGGAACCCGCCCAATAGAGTCAAGATCTTAGTGGATTTCCCCTCTTCAGCGCCAAACCTATCATCAACTGGCATATTTGCTCTTGGTTCCACCATGCTTTCTACCTGTATCAAAGGCGCATCCTCAAATTTAACTTTCCACATAGTTGTGTTCAAATCAATGAAATCCCACACCTTTCACTCCAATAGCTGGATTTAATCCCTTAACACATGAAAACCTACCTCTAGATCTTAAATCACAATTTCACGTGGGCAACAAAAGCCATGTTATTCTACTCAAGCTAGAAAACTTCCAAAATATGGGCGCTAAGATCTCAAGTAGGGGGGTCCTTGATACTAGGTATGATGAAGTGCAATGTGGCAGAACATTGGAGTGGGGAAAACCTAGTCGAAAATTTCAGAGATATGTATATATATGGGGGAGTCTTAACACAACGAGGGTGTTCAGAACCACCCACTTTGTCTTTTTTTAGTCTTCTGACTTATGAGATGGCCGAAATGGTGTCGCCCTCGACGAGCCCACCAAGATGTTTATACAATTGAAAAAATAGCTTAATACGAAAAATGTTTTGCCCATTCAACAAATGAACGTGACATTTTGAAAAATATTCTTGTGATTCCAAAAAATGTTTGTGACATTTAAAAAATGTTTATACAATGTAAAAAAATGTTCACATAACATAAAAAATGTTTAGTACTATTAAAAAAGTACCTGAAATTTTAAAGAAATATTCTTGAATGGAAAAAATGTTAGTGAAATATTGACAAATTTTACACAGTGTAACAAAAATGTTTGCATAGTATATAAAATGTTTCATACCATTAAAAAGTGTATGTGACATTGAAAATAATAATCTCCCATTTCAGGAAAAACAGTATTTTGGAAATTATATTGGTTATACATAGGAGAGTACAAGCCATAAAGCTGTCTTGAGAACTTTGTGAAACTTAACAAAAGTTGAATTTATTTTAGTTAGTAAAAGCTCATTCTAGAGGACTCGTAAAATATTTTTGGTAAGTTTTGTGTTCCACTGACTAGCTTGGTACTCATTAGGTCATCACACATGGCAGGATTCAACCACAAGAACACCACACCTAAAGAAAAATAAAAGGGCAAGCTGAATATAACAGGCACCTCCTGGTAGAAGTTACGAAAGGACCACAAAACAGTTGTGCATGTTCTACAAAAAGATGAATGTCAAAACACATGAAACCGAGCAGAATACTAAGCTTATATGCCAATTTATTCTACCTTATATCATTGCACAACAAATATGAGGTTCACAAAAGAGAAGGCCATCAAAATGCTTCGAGGAGAAGTGGAATTCCTGCTTTGGATGTTTAAATTATTCCCCCACACGACGCCACATTTTTCTTGATGTTACCTATTGAGCCAATTGATAAGTAATTACGCATGTGATGGACACTAATGCATAGCAAAATAGTATTAAAATAAAATATGTAGAATAACATTGTTCAAGACATACAAAATGGATGGTATATCACATTTAACTCGATGGGGGTGTATAGTACTAACTTGTATCCCTTTTTGAGAGAAAGCGAGCATGCCATAGGTATTCCAAAAGAAACCCAATTTA
Source organism: Triticum dicoccoides (assembly GCF_002162155.2). Taxonomy (NCBI): domain Eukaryota; kingdom Viridiplantae; phylum Streptophyta; class Magnoliopsida; order Poales; family Poaceae; genus Triticum; species Triticum dicoccoides. The sequence continues at coordinate 409,727,601 of NC_041388.1, read as the reverse complement.
CTAGTATGTATGTATGAAAATATTGATGGGCATATTTTAGTTAGCTACCTTTTCTCGAAACAGGCTTGTGCCCCGCTATAATAATATAGGAACTGCCGATACAACCGATCCGATGCTGGGGCGTCAACAACACAACCGCGCCCAAAGGAAAAAGAGAGAAAACATAAAAGAAAACAATGCCGAAAACGGAGGATCAACAAGATGAAGAAGACACGCAACTGTTGCACGCACCGAAGTTGTCCCACCACACTCCTAGTGCCTCGAACCGCCGCGAAACAAGCAACACCCACAGGAGGGTTAGCGACGGCGAAGACGCTGCTGCCCGGACAAGTCCTGGGGTTTCTCCCGATACGTCGCGGGAGGTGGGTGGGGGTAAAAACCGACGCCCTTCACGAAGGGATGGTGGTGCCCGCAGGCGTCCCCACGTCAGCATCGAACCTCGACACGGATTTCTCCCTACCTTCACCCCACCCCAGACGCTTCGAAGCCCTCCACCACACACACCATCAACCAACATGCGCCACCACGACCTTGTCATCATCGACACCATCTCACCGAAGCTAATACACGAGCCCTGAAGGAAAGATACACACCCTTGCTAGAAACCAGGAGCAGCAGCACCGTAGAAATGCGCGAGGGAAGGACCTGCACCATCAAGGCAGTAGCTGACCGGGCGCAACAGCAGAGGCATACCACTCGTGCGGGTCCGCAGGTCCGGCCAGGCCCCAAAGGGGCCCGTGAAGCTCCCATCGCCGCAATGCAGCAGGCGTGCCATTATTCCACTGCTCCACGTCCGAGTAGGAGCACATCTCCATCCGATAGATAGCAGCACCTCCAGAGGACCGAATCGGCCTGCCTATAACCTAGATGGGACCCAAGGGCCCAGATCTGGGTAAGGGGCGATGCTTCGGACCAGCACACCGGCGGCCACTACCTCGCCACCAAGGCGCAACACCATCATGGACAAGCCACCTGGGGATCGCCGGAATGCCTACCGGCCGAGGAGCACCGCCATCCGAACCCACCCTAAGAGTGAGGCCAAGACACGCGGGGAAGGGAGATCCTGCCGCCGCCGACACCGCCTGGGCTTTGCCCGGCGGCTCCCGCTGGCGGCGGCAGGAAGGGGCGGCGAGGATGGGCGCTGGGGGTGGGGGCGAGCGGCACCACCCCGGTCGCCGCTCGGGGTAACGCGGGGG
>NC_041388.1:409718188-409725918 GCF_002162155.2 Triticum dicoccoides | reverse complement strand
CAGGAAGGAGGAGAGGGAGGGGTGGGGGAGGGGCTGGCGACGACGTCAGACTCTGGCTGCAGCGGCGACTATACGCTAGCTAGGGGAGCCGGCGACGCCGGTAGGAACCCTAGACGCGGGCACACGTGCGGCTGCCTAAAGGCATTTTTTCAAACCATATCTTCTGAATTTGGAATTTTCCTAAAGACCATTTTTTGGGTACAAAATACAAGGAAATTTTGCCTTTTCTAGAACTCTTTAGTAATTATGGTTTCCCCACCAATTGTTAGCATCAAGAGCGATGTCTTACCACAATCTCAATCATTTTACTAAAATATACAAAACAATGCCAAGGAGGTTCATTGAAGGATGAACGAGTATATTTATTCATGGGAAGATTTAGATCTTGGTCAAGAAAATTTAGCATACACGGTAAAAAAGAATTAAAATACCACTGCAGTTTATGTGTGTACGACATTACCTCTCTTTAATTTTTGTGATAGAATTTGATTCCTTTCTAATACGTAAAACACTTGAACAAATCCAAATGATGAACTAACTAAACATATAATACACTAAAATAAAATAATGAACTCATCCAAATTTCATGGTTGTGTGCATAATTATGAAAATGAAATGGGATAAAATGTCACCCGAATGTTGGTTGATACTTTATATAAGATATATTCAGTTGTGAGGGGTATAAGATGTGTCCAATTGAGATGGAATAATTTAAAAAATCATATCAAGATATAAATACATAGGTAGAAAGGGAATACAATTCATAGCTCATGTTATAAATAGAGGGATGTAAATATCACAGAATGATCACCTGGTAATAACCACCCTATTTTTTCAGCTTTCTCCACAACCTGCACAAAATACTAAATCTCATATTAGTGGTTCACTATGCTCATACAACCTTGTATCATTAAGAAGTGCAAAATTGTGTATCACTAACTTAAGGTAATTCAACCCCTCACAATAGAACATTGGAGGCCTGATAATCCGGAGTAACTGCATGCTTCTTATCTTGAGAATGAACCACCATATCATCCTTTATCTCCACCCCTCCCCTGCACATCTAGTACTTTGGTGTTTCCTAGAATCTCTACTTGATTGATGGAACATAGAACCCGCCCAATAGAGTTAAGCCCTTAGTGGATTTCCCCTCTTCAGCGCCAAACCTATCATCAACTGGCAGATTTGCTCTTGGTTCCACCATCTTTCTACCTGTATCAAAGGCGCATCCTCGGCCTTAACTTGCCACATAGTTGTGTTCAAATCCATGAAATCCGACACCTTTCACACCAATAGCTGAATTTAATACCTTAACACATGAAAACCTACCTCTGGATCTTAAATCATAATTTCAGATGGTCAATAAAAGCCATGTTATTCTACTTAAGCTAGAAAACTACCAAAATATGGCTGCTAAGATCTCAAGTAGGGGGGGTCCTTGATACTCGGTATGATGAAGTGCGGTGTGGCGGCACATTGGAGTGGGGAAAACCTAGACAAAAATTTCAGAGATATGTATATATATGGGGGAGTCTTAACGCAACGAGGGTGTTCAGAACCACCCACTTTGTCTTTCTTTGTTCTTTTTAGACTTCTGACTTATGAGATGGTTGAAATGGTGTCGCCCTAGACAAGCCCACCAAGATGTTTATACAATGCAAAAAATATCTTAATATAAAAAATGTTTCGCCCATTCAACAAATGAACGTGACATTTTGAAAAATATTCTTGTGATTCTAAAAAATGCTTGTGACATTTAGAAAATGTTCATAGAATGTAAACAATGTTCACATAATATAAAAAATGTTTAGTACTATTTAAAAGAGTACCTGAAATTTTAAAGAAATATTCTTGAATTAAAAAAATAGTGAAATATAGACAAATTTTACACAGCGTAACAAAAATGTTTGCGTAGTATATAAAATGTTTCATACCATTAAAAAAGTGTATGTGACTTTTGAAATATTAACCTCCCATTTCAGAAAAACCATATTTTGGAAATTATATTGGTTATACATAGGAGACTACAAGCCATAAAGCTATCTTGACAACTTTGTGAAACTTAACAAAAGTTGAATTTATTTTAGTTAGTAAAGGCTCATTCCAGAGGACTCGTAGAATATTTTTAGTAAGTTTTGTGTTCCACTGACTAGCTTGGTACTCATCAGGTCATCACCCATGGCAGGATTCAACCACAAGAACACCACACCTAAAGAAAAATAAAAGGGCAAGCTGATTATTACAGGCACCTTCTGGTAGAAGTTGCGAAAGGACCACAAAACAGTTGTGGATGTTCTACAAAAAGATGAATGTCAAAACACATGAAACCGAGCAGAGTACAAAGATCATATGCCAATTTATTCTACTTTATATTATTGCACAACAAATATGAGGTTCAAAAAAGATAAGGCCATCAAAAGGCTTACAGCAGAAGTGGAATTCATACTTTGGAGGTTTAAAAGATTCCCCCACATGACGTCACATTTTCCTTGATGTTACCTATTGATCCAATTGATAAGTAATTATGCATGTATGGACACTGGTGCATTGCAAAATAGTATTAAAATAAAATATGTAGAATAACATTGTTCAAGACATACAAAATGGATGGTATATCACATTTAATTCGGTGGGGGTGTAGAGTACTAACTTGTATCCCTTTCTGAGAGAAAGCGAGCATGCCATAGGTTTTTCAAAAGAAACCCAATTTGCTAGTTGTACATTAATATATGTATGTGTGAAAATATTGATGGGCATATTTTAATTAGCTACCTTTTGTGGAAACGGGCTTGCGCCCCGCTATATTAATATAGCAACTGTCGATACAACCGATCCAATGCTAGGGAATCAAGAACAGAACCGCGCCCAAAAGAAAAAGAAAGAAAACATAAAAGAAAACAAAACCGACAACGGCGGATCAACAAGATGAAGAAGACGCGCAACCGTTGCGCCCACCGAAGTTGTCCCACCACACTCCTAGTGCTTCGAACCGCCGTGAAACAAGCAACACCCTCAGGAGGGTAAGCGACGGCGACGACGCTGCTGCCCGGACAGGTCCTGGGGTTTCCCCTGATACACCGAGGAAGGAGGGTGGGGGTAAAAACTGATGCCCTTCACGACGGGATGGTGGCGCCCGCAGGCGTCCCCGCATGGGCATCGAACCTTGACACAGATTTATCCCTACCCTCACCCCACCGCAGACGCTTCGAAGCTCTCCACCACACACACCACCAACCAGCATGCGCCACCACGGCCTTGTCATCATCGACACCGTCTCACCGAAACTAATACACGAGGACAGAAGGAAAGAGACACAACCTTGCTGGAAACCAGGAGCAGCAGCACCATAGACATGCACGAGGGGCGAACCTCCACCATCGAGGCAGTAGCCGACCGGGCGCAAGAGCTAGGCCCTGAAGGGGCCCGTGAAGCTCCCGTCGCCGCAATGCAGCACGCGTGCCATCGTTCCGCCGCTCCACATCCGAGCAGGAGCACATCTCCATCTGATAGATAGCAGCACCGCCAGAGGACTGAACCGGCCTACCTATAACTCAGATGGGGCCCAAGGGCCCAGATCTGGGTCAGGGGCAATACTTCGGACCAGCACACCGGCGGCCACTACCTCGCCACCAAGGGGCAGCACCATCACAAACAAGCCACCCGGGGATCGCCGGAACGCCTACCGGCCGAGGAGCACCGCCATTCGGACCCACCCTTTGAGTGAGGCCAAGGCAAGCGGGGAAGGGAGATCTCGTCACCGCCGGCACCACCCAGGTTTTGCCCGGCGGCTCCCGCTAGTGGCGGCAGGGAGGGGCGGCGAGGATGGGCAATGGGGGCACTGGCGAGCGGCGCCACCCCGGTTGCCGCTCGGGGAAACGCAGGGGTGCAGGAAGGGGAGAGAGAGGGGCGGGCGACGATGGCAGACTCCGTCCTCGGCGGCGACTATGTGCTGGCTGGGGGAGCCGGCGGCGGCGGTAGGAATCCTAGACGCGGGCGCACGCGCGGCTCCCTAGAGGCGTTTTCTCGAACCGTACCTTCTGAATTTGGAATTTTCCCGAAGACCATTTTTTGGGTACAAAATACAAGGTAGTTTTGCCTTTTCTAGAACTCCTTAGTAATTATGGTTTCCCCATCAATTGTTAGCATCAAGAGCGGTATCTTACCACAATCTCAATCATTTTACTAAAATACACAAAACAATGCCAAACAGGTTCATTGAAGGATGAACGAGTATATTTATTCATGGGAAGATTTAGATCTTGGTCAAGAAAATTTAGCATACATGGTAAAAAAAGAATTAAAATACCACTTCAGTTTATGTGTGTACGACATTACCTATCTTTAATTTTTGTGATAGAATTTGATTCCTTTCTAATAGGTAAAACACTTGAACAAATCCAAATGATGAACTAACTAAACACAGAACACACTAAAATAAAATAATGAACTCATCCAAATTTCTTGGTTGTGTGCATAATTATGAAAATGAAATGGGATAAAATGTCACCCAAATGTTGGTTGATACTTTATATAAGATATATTCAGTTGTGATGGGTATAAGATGTGTCCAGTTGAGATGGAATAATTTACAAAAGCATATCAAGATATAAATACATAGGTGGAAAGGGAATCAAATTCATAGCTCATGTTATAAATAGAGGGATGTAAATATCAGAGAATGATCACCTGGTAATAACCACCCAATTTTTTCACCTTTCTCCACAACCTGCACAAAATAGTAAATCTCGTATTAGTCGGTTCATTATGCTCATACAACCTTTTATCGTTAAGAAGTGCAAAATTGTGTAGCACTAACTTAAGGTAATTCAACCCCTCACCATAGAACATTGGAGGCTTGATAATCTGGAGTGACAACATGCTTCGTATCTTGAGAATGAACAACCATATCATCCTTTATCTCCACCTCCCCCCTACACATCTAGTACTTTGGTGTTTCCTAGAATCTCTACGTGATAGATGGAACATAGGAACCCGCCCAATAGAGTCAAGCTCTTAGTGGATTTCCCCTCCTTAGTGCCCAACCTATCATCAACTAGCATATTTGCTCTTGGTTCCACCATGCTTTCTACCTGTATCAAAGGGGCATCCTCGCCATTAACTTGCCACATAGTTGTGTTCAAATCCATGAAATCCCACACCTTTCACTCCAATAGCAGGATTTAATACCTTAACACATGAAAACCTACCTCTAGATCTTAAATCACAATTTCACGTGGTCAACAAAAGCCATGTTATTCTGCTCAAGCTAGAAAACTACCAAAATATGGGCGCTAAGATCTCAAGTAGGGGGGGGGGGTCCTTGATACTAGGTATGATGAAGTGCGGTGTGGCGGCACATTGGAGTGGGGAAAACCTAGTCGAAACTTTCAGAGATATGTATATATATGGGAGAGTACACAACGAGGGTGTTCAAAACCACCCACTTTGTCTTTGTTTCTTCTTTTTAGTCTTCTGACTTATGAGATGGCCGAAGTGGTGTCGCCCTGGACCAGCCCACCAAGATGTTTATACAATGCAAAAAATAGCTTAATATAAAAAATATTTTGCCCATTCAACAAATGAACGTGACATTTTGAAAAATATTCTTGTGATTCTAAAAAATGTTCGTGGCATTTACAAAATATTTATAGAATGTAAAAAATGTTCACATCATATAAAAAATGTTTAGTACTATTAAAAAAAGTACCTAAAATTTTAAATAGATATTCTTGAATTAAAAAATGTTAGTGAAATATTGACAAATTTTACACAGTGTAACAAAAATGTTTGCATAGTATATAAAATGTTTCGTACCATTAAAAAGTGTATGTGACATTTAAAATAATAATCCCCCATTTCAAAAAAACAATATATTGGAAATTATATTGGTTATACATAGGAGACTACAAGTCATAAAGCTATCTTGAAAACTTTGTGAAACTTAACAAAAGTTGAATTTATTTTAGTTAGTAAAGGCTCATTCGAGAGGACTCGTAAAATATTTTTTGTAAGTTTTGTGTTCCACTGACTAGCTTGGTACTCATGAGGTCATCACCCATGGCCGGATTCAACTACAGGAACACCACACCTAAAGAAAAATAAAAGGGCAAGTTGAATATAACAGGCACCTTCTGGTAGAAGTTGCGAAAGGACCACAAAATAGTTGTGGATGTTCCACAAAAAGATGAATGTCAAAACACATGAAGCCGAGCAGAATACTAAGATCATATGCCAATTTATTCTACTTTATATCATTGCACAACAAATATGAGGTTCACAAAAGAGAAGGACATCAAAATGCTTCCAAGAGAAGTGGAATTCATGCTTTGGAGGTTTAAAAGATTCCCCCACATGACGCTACATTTTTCTTGATGTTACCTATTGATCCAATTGATAAGTAATTACGCATGTGATGGACACTGGTGCGTTGCAAAACAGTATTAAAAAAATATGTAGAATAACATTGTTCAAGACATACAAAATGGATGGTATATCACATTTGATCCGGTGGGGGTGTAGAGTACTAACTTGTATCCCTTTTTGAGAGAAAGCGAGCATGCCATTGGTTTTTCAAAAGAAACCCAATTTGCTAGTATGTATGTGTGAAAATATTGATGGGCATATTTTAATTAGCTACCTTTTCTCGAAATAGGCTTGCGCCCTGCTATATTAATATAGCAACTGCCGATACAACCGATCCAATGCTGGGGCGTCAACAACACAACCGCGCCCGAAAGAAAAGGAGAGAAAACATAAGATCAAACAATGCCGACAATGTCGGATCAATAAGACGAAGAACTCACGCAACCGTTGCACCCACCGAAGTTGTCCCACCACCCTCCTAGTGCTTAGAACCACCGCGAAACAAGCAATACCCTCAGGAGGGTTAGCGACGACGACGACGCTGCTGCCCGGACAAGTCCTGGGGTTTTCACCGATACGCCGATGGTGGTGGGTGGGGGTAAAAACCGATGCCCTTAACAAAGGGATGGTGGCGCCCGCAGGTGTCCCCACGTCGGCATCAAACCTCGACACGGATTTCTCCCTACCCTCACCCCACCCCAGATGCTTCGAAGCCCTCCACCACATACACACCATCAAGCAGCATGCGCCACGACGGCCTTGTCATCATCAACACCATCTCACCGAAGCTAATACACGAGGCCTGAAGGAAAGAGGCACACCCTTGCTGGAAACCAGGAGCAGCAGCACCGTAGACACGTGGGAGCGACGGATATCCACCATCGAGGCAGTAGCCGACCAGACGCAGCAACAGAGGCATGCCAGTCGTGCGGGTCCGCAGGTTCGGCCAGGCCCCGAAGTGGCCCGTGAAGCTCCCGCCGCCGGAATGCAGCAGGCACGCCATCGTTCCGCCGCTCCACGTCCGAGCAGGATCACATCTCCATCCGATAGAAAGCAGCACCGCCAGTGGACCAAACCGGTCCGCCTATAACCCAGATGGGGCCCAAGGGCCCAGATCTGGTTAGGGGCGATGCTTCGGACCAGCACACCGGCGACCACTACCCCGCCACCAAGGGGGAGCACCATCACGGACAAGCCACCCGGGGATCGTCGGAACGCCTACTGGCCGAGGAGCACCTCCATCTGGACCCACCCTGAGAGTGAGGCCAGGACACGCGGGGAAGGGAGATCCCGCCGCTGCCGACACCGCCCGGGCTTTGCCCGATGGCTCTCGCTGATGGCGGCAGGGTGGGGCAGCGAGGATTGGT